>NC_030420.2:31374922-31512422 GCF_001660625.3 Ictalurus punctatus
TTATTGCACACGAGGAAGGAAGGAAAATAAAACAATTGGCACAAAAATAGATTTTAACACCTGATCAGATACACCTAATGATACTCAGATATCAGTGCATTTTTATGTAAATATATTGCAATATTGATATGATAATATATTTGCTATCCCCCGTCATATCAAAACAGTGAGGTTTTATAAATATGAAGACATATTTCTAATGAATCTGTGCTGTCGTTAATCAGAACAAAGTTTTCGGTAGACACTGATGGCCAGATCATTTGTCTGCGCACACCTTTAATAACAAGAGGGGGTTGATTATTTTGTCTCCTGCTTTAACCTCGGCCTGCGGTGAGATTAAAGCAAAACACACAAAAGAGGGGTTTTTTTTTTTTTTTTTTTTTTAAAGCTTATTTGATGCCAGTCCAGTCCACACCAGTGCACAGTCTGTGGAGGTCCAGATACAGGTCTCTAGGTGTGTAACTCAGTCACCCTGCCAAAACTAACACAGTGTGATGCTAATGGGGTTTTTTCAAAAGAAACGACAACCTGCGTTTTATTGCCGCAAGCTTGGATCAAGCTAATCATAGCCACAGGAATGCAAACAGCACTACCCATGGAACTGATCACAAATTCACACTGAGATCAGACACTAAAGCGTGCATGCCCACCCCCCAACCTCCAAACACCCCTCCTTCACCAGACCTCTCCGACCGCCTGCTTTTTAAAGGAATGTTTAAGCAAAAACAACAACAACAACAAATTCTTCACACTTCACAAAGCTAAAATACAGTTACACAAAACATGTTTGGAGTTTTGCATCACAGCAAGGCAAATAATAAAGAATTTTTTCCCACCTAAACTCTTTAATAAGATAAGATATAAGATTATTTCTAGACTCACCCCCCCAACTAATTTCAAGTCTGGTTCTTGTTGCATATATATATATATATATATATATATATATATATATATATATATATATATATATATATATATATATATATATTTGTGCAAATTTATACCATTTATTTCTAGAAAGAAGCAAAAGTATCTGTCGACAAAATAAGAGATTAGTAAATAAATAATAAAAGTCTAGAAATAAGTTTAATAATCTTATATTCGGTTTAGGTAATTTTATAATAGAAAAGACTAGATAAATTGGACTATATTCAAGATATTCTCACTTGCTAATTTTTTTGTAATCTCATTTTTAGTAATGTTTTTCTAAAATAGCAATGATGGCTTGCAGTTATAGCTTTCCCCTTAAAAAGTTTGGAGACAGGGTCTAAAGGGGCAGAATGACACCAAACTACCCTAGAGAGAGAGAGAGAGAGAGAGAGAGAGAGAGAGAGAAAGAAAAAAGAAAGAAAGAATGGCCACCTTCAGGTTTTAAACTTTAAAAAGTTGTCCAGTGGTGGTCAGTCGAGGTGACTGGATTTTGAACTTTGTTTAAACCCTGAAGACGTTTCAACATGCTAACAAACATCAACAATTTTATGAGAAACTTATATAAATAAAAGTATTACCAGACGTTTCAAAAGGACACGCAGGACACTTCTGCCCTCTGCTGGCCTTTTGCTGTCAGAATAATAATAATAATTAAAAAAAAAAAAAAAAAATCCCTTGGTGTGTGTGATTGCTTGCCTTGGTGGATTTGCTTCCAAACTAAACAAATAGATCATTTTATCTTCTGAAAGCCGGAGTGAAGAGATCACGTGATTGATAGTCTGCAGTCTCTGCATCGTCACGAGTTACGTTTAACAAAAAATCTTCTTAAACCGATCTTTTGGATTTTGCATTTGAGGTCTCCAGTTGGCGTTTTGAGTCTGTAAATGTACGGTAAGCGTGCGGAGTGAGGCAAAACATGCAAGAATTTACAATGAAGAGGAATTGTGTATAAAGTGGATAAAGATGAGCAATAAAAAATATTAATACACGATAATATTATTAGAGACCTAAAGATCAGGGCGACCTTTCCCCCCCCTCACACCTCCGGGGTGTGGGGTTCGAATCCCGCCTCTGCCCAGTGTGCGTGGAGTTTGCATGGCCTCCCCGTGCTTCAGAGGTTTCCTCCGGGTACTCCGGTTTCCTCCCCCAGTCCGAAGACGCGCGTTGTAGGTTGATCGGTATCTCGGTGTGTGAATGGGTGTGCGATCGTGCCCTGCGATATGTTGGCACCCCGTCCAGGCTGTCTGCTGCCTTGTACCCAGAGTCCCCTGGGATAGGCTCCAGGCTTCCCCGTGACCCTGTGTAGGATAAGCGTTGTAGAAAATGGATGGATGGATGGATGGAAGTTACATGTACAAGCAACAATTAAATTACAAAAGCACTTACAACACTCTGTCATCACTGTATGGGTGTGTAAAGAAAAAAGAAAGTGAAGAAAATCAGACTGAACAATCTATAATAGATTATAGAGATTTTCTCCAATTTAATACTTTCCAGGTTTCTTTTTTTAAATATACAATATATACATATCATTACACACACACACACACACACACACACACACACACCTCAACCAGCTCACCTACATGCTTCGATTCACACATAAATGATTCCCACAAGACTAAATGATATTTTCAAACTTTATTTATATGTTTTCCATAAAAAGTAAATAAAAAAAAAAGAAGAAGAAACTACACATTGAACAGAGCCACTGAAATGAATGATGCTTGCTTTACGCTGGAGCTGTAAAGACACAGAAATGCAAAGTTCAGACACAAGGAACACACGGAGTTCTAACCATAGAGACGCTCAGCACGGTTCAGACGTTCCCTTTCTTGTAGACGCATTAAAAAATGTTTTAAAAGACGCTTTTTCTGGTTTATTTATTAGTCATAATTCTAATAATATTAATATTTCCTGTACATATGATTGGAAAAATAAAACTAATGCAGGGCTGTTAGGAGTTGGGGTTTTTTTTTTTGTTTGTTTGTTTCTTTTAAATCATAACATAAATTGCACATTATTTCAAGTATTACAAAAATAGATGAACGAAACGTATTGCTATTTCTAAAAAAAAAAAAAAAAAAAAAAAAAAAAAAGACGCTGAAGAAAATGTCTACAGAAATGCCACGTTTGCTTTGTTGGGTTTTTTTTTTTTTTTTTTTTGCAAAAATATACTAAATATGAGGACAGTGATTTCCCTGTGGAGTGAATACAAGTGGCTTGAGTATGCTACGTTATATCTATATATCTATATATCTATATACTACGCGATTCCTGTGCATCTCGAGTCATGACGCAAGCATGCATCTCTGTACAGCACTGATGAGAAAGCTCTTTATACACACGCCAGACACGACTCCTCACGCACCGCAAGCCACACTCCATTGCATAGACTTCAGATTTATGCATACTAGATCACTTTCGTTTCATCTAAAACGTTCCCGTCGTTCGCCCACATCGACAACTCTCTCTCTTTTTTTCTCCTTTTAAAAAGAGGAAGGCATTTGTGACTTCGACATTTCCCACTGAGGAAATTAAAAACAGTCTCGCTACCTGCACAACGATAAATCCGTCCATTACTCTGGGGTATCGTTAATATTTAAGACCTACAAATAAAACAGCAACCTAGATTTGAGTAAATATCTGAAAATAGACTTCTTTTTGTAATGTCACATTCAAGCCTTTACGGTACAATCCAGTGGAAAACTACTGCACTTGTAGTTAGTACTATTATGGCAAAGTGGACAGTTTTTGAGAGGTTTTTAAACGGTACGGGAGTCCGCTCCGTATACGCGGTACACTGGTACACGTTTAACACCTGACTCACGCAAAGCATTAACAGCATATAAAATCTAATAAAAAAAAACAAAACAAAAAAAAACACACACACCCTGAACTTGCATATTATGCTTTATGTTTAAACTTCTTTCACAGACACCTCTACCTGATAAGAGCGATGCAGCAGCGCTTTAGTCATTTAGTCTGCCCGGCTCTCTCAGTACACCCCGCTCAAACTTTAACGCCAACACCATCGTTCTCATCATTCCGTACATCGCTAACTATCCGAGAACATTCCGTGCGGTAACTCGGCGTGACTGCGTCGTACAGAAACGACTTCGATTCCAGCGTTTGGTTTTAACGTGAACGTCGATGGAAAAAACGGCAAGAAAGAAATAACCGCGCTTTTTTTTTTTGTGGTTCTGTTTCGAGGATCACGAAATCCGAACGTTCTCACTTATGTTCGAGACGGTTTTCATTTTTACTCCTGATGAACGCCATTGTAATTGAACAAGCAATAAAAACATCCCCCGGTAACGTACGGGGAGTAACGAAAATACAGCACCGACCGACAAATTAGCACCAGGATCACTGACCACCACACCTCAGACGTTTCAATAGAAACATGTGTTTTCAGGCTGCGGTTTTCTTTTACACTTCAGTCCATCAGTAAAAGTCAAAATTCTAAAAGCGTTCTGTGCTCCTTCCCGTCTCCCGACTACACAGAAAAACAACGTGAACACCGTTACGTAAGCATCAGGTTGGATTTTTCATCAAAGGCAGACTGGAGTTTCAGAGGAACTACAGAATTTGGGTGAAGTTTGGCAACCGAAAATAAACAAAAACAAAAAAAATGTAAAAAAACAAAACAAAACACCATGCCTCTTCTATTTACCTGTATCATATTTCACTCACGTAATCAACTCAATAACTCGCGATCGTCCGTGGTGAAGGTCGGCTCACGGACGAGACGTGCTGAACTCGGGCCATTTTGAAACGTCAGCTAAAAACCCGAAATGGCGATTTAGCAAAACATCCCGTCCGCTCATCCCCTGAAGTAACGACGGCGAGGGAGGTTCAGACACAGAGCAAAAAATTTCAACGCTGATCATCGACCTTCCAAAAATGCCTCACAGTTCAGAAGTTCAGAGCTAAAAGCTGTTCATTTGGTGTCGATGTGAAATTAAACTGCATCATCTACAACAACAACAACAACAAGAGAAAGAAAAAGTGAAGAGATTAGAACGAATGTTCGCACAGCAAATGATAAAAACACAAACTTGTACAACAAAGTGTGTCTAAATATATTCAGCCGTCCTCGTCTCGCGTTGGAATGTAATAGTGTAGGTTTAGTCTTAACTGAGCCGACGATTTGAATCGTTTTCGCCGGATACACGATTGATCGATCTTAAACAATGATGTCATCCTGGCAGAAAGAAACTGGTAGAGCGGAATTAGGCCATCGAGTGTTGAAGCAGTGATTTGGGTTATTTTAACGACGACGACGACGACGACAACAACGAGCTTTAATAGACTTCCACTATCGTCATGGACGGTTCCGCAGGGAGCCAAAATCTCCCGACAGGAAATGAAAGCAAATCTGAACAGGATGCGCTCATTTTCCTGAGAGAGCTTTAAAACACGTGTCCTCTCGCGCTCACTTTCTCTTTGCATAAACGTGAACACGCATACACACACCAACACTTACACACACAGTGCTACCGTCCCTTTCAGGTGGAACTGATACACCTACAATGATACACCTATGAACATGTCTTCATTATAGTTTTCACCCGCTTCACTTAAACCATTTCCAGCTGTTTTTTTTTTTGCCTAAAGATGGTTCACTCGCCAACATGCCAACATACCACAAACATTAAACCTGAAGCGGGATGTATTTTCCGGACTATAGGACACGATCTACACGTACATAGTCCGGATTACCGCCTTAACCCGACGCGGTCATCTTCATACGTTTGTAACACTTTAAAAAGTACAGATACATGACGTGAAGGAGTGACCAGCTTCCTGAATTTGCGCCGAAACAAAATCTACAACCTACGGGCGTGCAGTCGTGATGGCGAATTAATCGTCGATATGCCACGCGTGGCACTATATAAAGCCTAATATTGCGATTCCAGTCGTGTTACGTGTGGAGGTCGGGTCACGGAAATTATTAACGTGATGATTAAAAACTTGATGCGGGATTCTCGCAGGATCCTGTAACGTCACCTTACATGTAAAAATATTAACCTTAAAAGTTAAACTGTCGTGTAAATCGACATCATTACAGAAAACGATTGCGTCTCGACGTGTAGATTCAAATCTTTAATTAAGAGTCGTAGCTCGTAACACCGAGTAGCTCGTAACTAACGAAACGGTTTATTCGACCGAGTACTGCTGAGATCTCCTTTCCTCAACGAACACAAAATATACATTTAATCCATCAGATAAGTAGCTGCGTTTATTTCTTTTGCCTGAAAGAAAATGACTCGAGTTAGTAACATGTGATTACAATCTGTCCCGTTTTTATTTAACAACAAAAATAATAATAATAATAATAATTCGCTCCTAATTGTAATTAGCAGAAGTGACATTAATCACGGACACAGCTTTAGAGTAGTTTGTGGCCTTTTTACTATAAAGAGTAGCTCCAGTTTGCTACGTTTAAAAAGGTTTCACACAATAAAGCATATTCATTTGTTATACATTTTTTTTTTTTACATATATATAGTTTACATATATATATTTCCCCGTCTTTACTGTCCTTTTAAAACAAAAGGACTGTGTCTAAGGTTTTACGTCATATAGTGTTGGTTAAACTCTTTGCATAGACGATCTCTTCTTGCGCGGTTCGCTACAGCGAGAGTGTCGCTCTAATGTAACGCTATGCAAAGTGACTTCCAAGTCCACTGCACATCAGAGTTTAAAAATGAATGCATAGACGGTATTTCCATCTCGGCGCTTTTAGTCACGCGGGATATTTTTCACGGCCTCTGAGGTACGTTTTTACTATCGATTCTTGACCTCTATGGATAACCGCAGAAAATGATCCCGAATGAACAGGCGTGGTAAAGATTCCATCATATCCTGTAGGACAAAGCGTTCTTTTTTTTATTTTTATTTTTTCTTAAACACCTTTTCTTAATTATAGAGGCACTCTAGGAAGCATTCTCCCAACCAAAACCAATCCAATCCAATCCAAACCAAACCAACAATGGATGAGTTAAGCACACCAAACAATGAAATAGAGGTGATATTGAACGATATGCAGTATTTCATTATTTAGTGTAGGACATATTGGCTGTAGGACATGAAACCTACTGTCTAGAATGGACACGTTGATTATGATAAAGGTCAAAGCATTACACGTTCTTGCTTTAGAAGATTTGTAGGGTTTTTTTTGATCTGTGGGGAAAACGTGTCTATAATTACACAGATGCTCCCATCTCTAATTTATACAGAGATCATAGATTATTAATAATAATAATCGCCACTATTAACAGATTTATTCTCTCTCCTCTAAACGTGAATTAACCCGAGCTTCTTACGATCGCTAATGCAGCTTTATAGTCCAGGAAATACCCTCGCTGTTCATAAGTCTTTAAACTCATCGGTTCTTTTTCTGCACGTCATAAAACCCTGTATAAACAGCTATGCGGTGTTACTGTGTTGTTGTCTTTGTAATAATTGAGTTTGTTTTCTGATGGGAGATGGGAGAAGGGGGAGGGGCAAGGTGCTGTTTTTAAAACAGATTATAAATAAATAAAATAAATCATGTGTATGTGATGTATGCGTGGTCAGTGGGCACATCTGCTAGCATCATACGTCGTCTTCTTAACAACTCCGCTCCTACAATCCTTTGTAAGCTGCAGTACCCCTAAAACGCTGAGGTAAAATTTGTAGAGCGTCTCTTCATCAGCGCAGGGGTCAAGAGCCATGCTGCATCTTTTTTTTTTTTTTGGCGTCTTTTCTTTCATTTTTAAAAATTTTTTTTTTTAAACTGTACTATGATTACAATGACAATTGACCTTGGGATACACTGCCCTCTATTGGCCCATTTTGCGACGTGCACAAGCGGGAATGGAGAAGTCGAGCCTTGTATTAGCCGAGTTTGGCTAACAGAGCCTGGTAATCAGAGTTAAATCGCACAATCGTGAATCACGTCCATCACAAGTCCTCCTCCATGCTGAAGCTGCTCCTGCGGCTGCTGGTCTTCGACGCTCCGGGTGAGACGGAGGAGAGCAGGGGGTCGGCGCCGCCGTCATCCATCAGAATATCGCTCAGGCCCATTTCTCCGGCCATCAGACCGGGGCTGAAAATGGAGGAGGCGTGGTCATCCAGCTCGCCGAAAGTCAGAGTTCCTAGGTCCAACGGGACGTTCATGGCCCCGCCCACCGGAGAGGCAGAAGGGGGAG
The DNA here is from genome assembly GCF_001660625.3 of Ictalurus punctatus. Lineage (NCBI taxonomy): Eukaryota > Metazoa > Chordata > Actinopteri > Siluriformes > Ictaluridae > Ictalurus > Ictalurus punctatus. The sequence continues at coordinate 31,383,052 of NC_030420.2, forward strand.
GGGAGAGTAAAGAGGAGACGTGGGTGTGGTTTAATGTTGGGCCGCCCAGAGTGAGGAGCGTTGTGGTGACAGGTTCAGCGGTGTGCTGCACAGACGTGAGCTGCTGCTGTTGCTGCTGCTGCTGATGGTGGTGATTGACGATGGAGTCTGAGACCTGAGAGGGAACGAGGCCATGGAGACGAGCCTGCATCTCCAACTCCTGATCCGAACCACACCGAGGGGAAACAAACAACAACTTAAATATCAAACGCTGACCAGAGTTACAGCAATCACACAACCTGAACACACGAGCTGCTGGACTGTAGAGAAGTTTACTAAACACGCAACGGTCATTTCAGCTCTTTCCTTTCAGCACTGGAATCTGTCACATCGTCCAGATGCATCACTTTAAGTTTAAAAAGAAAAATCACATTCTTTTGGGTATTTATTTTTTTCTTCTTGTTCTGTTTCCCTATTCGATTCTTCCTGTCCTTTCATTTTTCTCTTTGTTCTTTTTCCTTTCTTTATATTTCACTTTCCTTAATTCTTTCTTTCGCCCATTTTCCTTTCTTTTGATTTCTCGTTCTTTCCTGTCTTTCATTTTCCTTCCTTTTTTCCCCCCATTTCCTTCCTTTTCCTTTCTTTCTCGGTCTTCCATTTCCCTTTTTTCCCCATTTCTTTCATGTCCTACCTTTCTATTTCTTACCTTTTTCTTTCTTTCTTTCTATGTTTTTCCTCCTTTCATTTTCCGTCCTTTCTTATCTTTTCCTTTCTTTATTTCTCTTCCATTTCCCTCCTCCATTTCTTCTTTCTTTCCATTTCCTATCTGTCTTACCTTTTCCTTCCTTTCTATTTCTTACCTTTTCCGTTCTTTCTTCTTTCTTTCTTTACGTTCCATTTTCCTCCTTCAATCTTTTTATTTTTTCTTTCTTTCCTTTTCTTTCCTTTCTTCCCTTCCTTCTACCTTTCTGTTTCTTCACTCTCAGACGTCGGAGTCACGGAGAGGCCATGCCTTAACAGAGATTGAGAAATTCTAAAGTAGTGCCTTGTTTATGACTCTTGGTTCACTTCACCCGCATGACCTCCGATACCTGCGAATAATAACACAACACCTCAATAGCTTTCTTGCTGGCTCACGACTTTCGACACTGCCCTCAAGCACTTCACACCGCTCTGACAATCTGCCTGTAGCTTTAACTTAAACCAACATCCAAGACAACATAACGAAGGCGTTTATTTTCATTTCGTCGGATTACAGGGCCGTTTAACTTCTGACGCCTGATCCTCACGCGCACGGTTATGAAACTCTCTACAGCAGGTGGGCATAAAGCAGAAGAGAAGAAGAAAGCGAAAGAGATCAGACCTGTATGCGGAGCAGCAGTGCGCGGTTGGTGTTCTCTAGCTTCTTCTGCCTCTGCTCCATGTCTTTAGCCCTTTGCTGCTCCTTCTGCAGCTTACGGATGTAATCCACCGACGCCTTCAGGATGGTGCCCTTGTTCCAGCGCATCTCACTGAATACAAGAGGAAAAGCACAGAGGCACGGTTACACACCCAGACTGGATCCGATCCCCGGCTCACACGGCATCACTAACAGTGTTTACGTGTTTAAGTTCAAGTGTCTAATAAACAAAAACAAGTGCCATAAATAAACTCGAGAAATATTTGAGAAAAATCGCAAGAAATGGAAGGAGCGAAGTATACTGGTATACTGACGGGTCACTGGATTTGGGAACGAGCTCTCCCAGTTCCTTAATGCGGTCGTTGATGTTGAATCTCCTCCTCCTCTCGACTGTGAAGGAATAAACTCACTTAGTAACGCAGTAGAACACTACTATTAACTGATCAAATTCTTTACTAAAACAGGCTTGATTATCTCTCTGTTCACGATAACGGATGATCTTCAAGAGACTGGTCACTAATGGTTTTCGTTAACGAGAACATGGAAATGAAAGTTCAACATGATTCAGAAACCACGATCAAAGGGTTGGAGTCGAGAGCAGATGAAACTCACTGAGGTTGTGGTTGTCTTTTTTCTGCCGTTCCTTAATGAGAGCTTTCGCTTCGGCATCTGAAAACATTCAGAACATCATGGGAGTAAGAAGGATTTCTCAAATACCAAACACTACTCAGTAGGAACGTGAAAGGTTATGGGCGGATTTCTAAAATCGGGTCGGATCAAGGACATTTCTTACTGTCTCCATCTATCTACTACTACAGCAATTAAAGCACAATTTCCTTGGTTTAAAATCCATGCGATAAAGAGTGTCCGTGAAGCACAGGCGGTACAGTGGTTGCATACGGTAGGACTGAGTTCAGGTTGCGCTTGCGAACTGCTCATTTTAAGCCCAACTTTAAAATCGTACAAATATAATTGGGGTCATGTCTATCCTCAGACGCCAACCGTACGGCGAGACATACGGCGCCAGAGCGACGGGAAGGAAGTCTGGGTTCGATCATTTTTAATGACGGAGGTCTGTTCATTGCTAAATCTTTTTTTTTTTTTGATGTAGCACTGATGATGTAGCACTACTGCAAAACAAAAAAAAAAACAGACTTCAACCAATGGCTGGAGTTAAGTCTATTCTCAGTGCGATCAGCTGCCCTGTGACGGTGAACGTGTGTGAACTTCGACGTAAAATGAATGGAATGGGAATCGTCTACGATTGAAATGGGAGAAAGCTGGAGGAAAAAAATTGTACATGTTATAAATAATTCAAAAATATTCACTTCGGGGAATAACTTGCAGTTTTTTACCCCTTAGGGCTGTTGTTCATTTCAAACCCTGGGAATAACACCACAACGCTAGGAATGATCGATGCGACATATCGGCCACTGAAGTAATTCATATGCTTTTGTCATTGAAGCTAACAGACGTGCATATACGGTACAGATCGAAGGAGCGGCGGTGCAGAAATAAAGACAGAAAGGTTTGATGGGGTGTGAAGTAAAAAAACCCAAAGGAATAACATACAAGGTTGATGATCAGGTTGACTACCTGTCAGCTCCGTCTTAACGTTCTGCAGGTTTGCGGGACAGGAGTTGCTGACGGTAATGGTGGGCGTGGTCATCCCGGCACTGCTGTACACATCCAGGACATTTCCTGAGAGTGGCAGCTGGAAACGGTCAAGAGCAGAGTGTTAAATCAGGCCCCGCCCACTCACTGCGCGGCCTCTATCTAAACACCGCAACAGCACGGCGTGGCGTGGCGTGGTGTACCATGTGCGTTTAGGACAACGCGAAATAGATTGGATATCTCCGAACTGCCATTTCACACGCCCCAAACACAATCCGTCCATACACAAACCCCCGTTCTGGATCGTGTATCTTTGTATAGACTAAAAAAAAAAAAAAAAAAAAAACAAAGCTCAATGACAAACAGTTAAAAACTCCGAAGTGAAAGTCGTTTTTTTCCTTTCCGGTCATTCCAGTCTTATTTCCTTCACCCGTGGTTTGGAAAGCCAAAAGTGTCAGCCATAACCGGCACTAAGGAACACACCAGACGCCCATCCTTGGAACGCTCACGTCCCGTTTCCAAAACACGAATCATTTTTGTGCTGGTGACGGTTACTATGCCGAGAACACCACACGCATACCTCCTCCACATACCACACGGGCACGCTCGATCCAGTATTCACTTACGTACGTCGTGCGGCCATCGTCTCGTTCGCCAGACAAAAACAACGCGTCTCCTGCACTGCATGCGATAACTCTATAAAACCACCCGATGTGGAACGAGCTCGAACGATAACAATATTCCAAGGCCATGTGCGATACCGTGTTCTTAGACGTCTAGCAACAGCGCTGCTATCAAAATCCCCCAAGGATCCACATAACCATAAAAACCCTCTAATAAATGAATCCGTGCAATTCAATAAAAGCTGTAACAGTAACTTCTGCATTTTTAGGTCCGATCATGCCCGAGAGTGTCACGGTTTAACGTTAAGGAACCGACGAACAACACGTTTAAAGATTCAAAAAGTTCAGTGAGGACGTTTCAGGTTCAAAAACAGCCAACAAAGAATGAATGGTATTTAAACGTCCTTCAGAGCTTCCTCTTTCTCCTCAGTGCCTGCGATTTTTGCTATTCGAACACGAACATGTGCGCTCTCGGACATTAGTCATATACCGTAGTCTACAAGACACTGACGACTCCGTCCGGACACGACTTCCTAAGCCTTATTCACACAGAGAATCATTTACACCCATATTTCTCATCTAGCTACTGAATTTGTACGCCAAAAAAAAAAAACACGACGACAACAACAAACAAACAAACAAACAAACAAACACGTCCTACCTGTTACAGGCAACATCGACATAACTACGTCCTGCTGAATCGGTCATGGTAATTCCCAAAACCAAGAAAGCAAAAAGTACCCAGTTTACCTCAGTCTTAAGCCTTTTCTTTTCATTCTCCGACACTAAAACCAGAATCCTCATCTTCTCCTAACTCTCTAACAGCATGCACTTGTTCCTCTTTCTGTCACAGCTTTAAAAAAAAAAAAAAAAAAAAAAAAAGGAACGTTGAGAATGGGGAAATATCTCTCAGATAAAAAAAAAAAAAAAAAAAAAAAAAACCTTTCACTGTTGGCTATCAGCTTTAACACACACACACACACACACACATAAAAAAAAAAACCTATGCCTCTGTGTGTGTATATATAAGTGTGTGTGTGTGTGTGTGTGTGTCTAACCCCCCCTCAGTCTGTGTAACTCAGAGTGTGTTCCCCACCCAGCCCCACCCTTTGGTAACCATGTGTCAGAAGTGTATGTTGGTTTCCAGAGAACTACTGGATTCCAAGAGCTCCTGCACAAATTCAACCGCACAGATCCAAAGAGCAGCCGGTTCATTAGCGACATGCCGAAGCCTGAGCGCTGGTGGCAACACGCAAGTAATTATGACTGCAAGAATTACTGCAACAAATGCTTCCCGAAATGCCGGTTGAATTAAACTCATTGTATTCAGTGCTATGTCGAAACGTGGTAGTTAATCGGTGCGTTCAAGCAGGGCCGCGCAGTCGCCGTTTACGAGAAACGTCCCTCTCGGATCATCGGATGTCTTCTGACAGATCAGATTTCACGTCTGGCGCAACGTTAACCTTTCTCAACCGGGAAGAACCCGCTGCAAAGAAGCGTCGGTTTGGTCATAAATGAAATGCGGATATGCATTCAGAGTTGGATCTGGGTTCGTCTGGTTATAAACAGCAGTATTTACGCAGGGAAAGAGTCGGGTCACGCAGCTGATTAAGACAAATTTCAGAGTGCGTCACTCAGATCATGGAACTTACACGCGTGTAGTTCATGCCTCGAAGGTTGCAAGACTTTCCTTTAGTATCCGAGACGGTGTTTATCGACCACGTCTAGACCGTCGCCTTTAAACACGAGCGCTAACCTTTGAACACTCAAGGAAAAATCAAGGACAGAACATTTGGAGTGAAGAGAGAAACGGCAGGCATTCAAATAACCTAAAAAGCCCCATGTGAGTGTTGTAGCTGACCATGTGCTTCCCCTCATGGCCACAACTTACCCGTGTTCTAATGGTTACTTCCAGCATGACGATGCACAAAGCACTCCTGTATGCTCCTTCATTCAGACCTGGTGGAAAAGCTCGTCTTTCTGTCTTATTTTCAGTTATCGGTTCTCGCCGATTATGACGTCTATGGCTATTTATGTCGCACGCAAAGGGTTAAATAAATAAATAAATAAATGAATAAATAAACAACCTCTCACAAGTGTAGTCCGTATCATAGGATTCTAAATCCTATCGGTATCGTCCACGTTCCTAACAATAGTGCTTAAACAATCTGCTTGAACGGGAAGTGCACGGCGAGTTTCCCTTTCAACGTCCAAAGCACAAAATTCACAAGTTCTGCCTCACAACTGCCTCCTACGAAGCGGCAGAGCAAATCAATCCGGACCTCCACCGCACCTGTAACTTCCGCTTGCTCTGTTTACGCGATCGACCATGAGGGTGTCGAATGAGCTTGGAAACGAGAAAAGGTGTGTTTCCAGGACGCTGGGACATACCGTGTTGGGCAGCTGCAGGCCGGGGTCGATCAGCGTCATGAAGTCGTCGTTGTAACTGGACTCCAGGCTGATGATGTCATCAATGACGCCATCCATCTGCGTGTTAACGAAGAAACGAAAGCGATTACAAATCGTTACTTGAGAATGCGCAAAAAAACGAAAACTACAGCTGCTTGACACTCGAACATAAAAGGTCCTTGAGCCGGTCACCGTCTGTGCTGAGTCATACGTTCTTACAGGTCCGAAATAAACACAACGTGCAGCAGTTTCATGGTGACACACTGCCCACACTGCCATGAGACATACAGCAGGTCATTTCAAACACCAGCTAAACCACATTACAGCCCGCTAGGTGCAAGTCCTGCTGCCTTAACAAGACGCAAGCATTAACCTTATACAGTGTGTACTTCATGTTGCGGCTGTGTAGCGGCCTGGCTCCAGCGCGCACTCTCTGGATTATTCAGGACTTTTAAGGAGGAGTCGCACGTCCAGTGGAGCTTTAATAGCCAAACCCACAAAGCGTGCGAAGTGTGCAGGGGCCCATTGGGCTGCTAGTGTGATATTTACCAGCACAATGCGGTACTGAACGGCGAGTGCACGAGAGGGGCTGGCCGACTTCACAAGGACCTGAAAAAGTGTGCGATTGTATTTACCGAGGGAACTGAACACACCGATAAAGGAACTAGACATACTGCTGCTCTGTTATCAGAACAACAGTGCATTAATTACTAAATAGCTTAGCGATTCATGGCTCCAAATAGGGTGTATTTAAAGATTAAGCTGGCTCGGTTTTGTAGTGCCGACTATTAAAAAGAGCCGCTAAAGCAACTCGACACAGCAGGTCTGACTTCCCTGCGTTCTGAGATGCAGGACTGTTCATTAGTAGGTTGTGAAATTTTGGGCCAAGCCATATTTTCTTTGTCCGAGACTTTCTTCATACTTGATATTTCCTGTCGCCTCCCTGCAGATTCCTTAATAGCTGCTAAACGCCTATATATGTCCCAATATGAGTATTTAGCAAAAGGTGGAAATTTCAACAGCAATATGTTTTGTTTTTTATTAGTATGGAGACAAAAGTACCTATTCTAGGCTATCAGCGTGTACGCACATCGTCATTCACATGTTCAGTTCATACTTTTGCTTTACGTGTTTACATATTATACACGTTTTATGCTTTTGGGTTTAGCCCCACCCCTGAGCTATGTTTAGCCGTACGTACGACTGGATCATTCTACAGTAGTGAGATGTTTGAGTCGAAACCTCCAGAGTGGTAATGGTGTGATTTGACAGCACAGGAGCAGTGGTGGCTCCAGCGGCGTTGTATACATGAGTTACATCTCTGATCGTAAATCCGAAACTCCTTTTAAAAATAAGAAAAAAATAATAAAACTCCTCTAAGAATGAATTACTAAGCACATTAGTGTAAAAGGGGCACGACGACGTGTATCAGACGTCAGCTACCGAATTAAATTCCGTAATAGGATCATATCAAAATATTACCCTCTAAGCCGTCTTAGGATAGCAGAAATCTCTGACTGACACAAGGCTACGTGCGGCGCCACTGGGCAATAAGAGAAGTTTTCAGTTCCTGTTCTTTAATAGGTCATAAAAACCCTGAACAGGTCACAGTTGCCCCACCTACATGCCTAGACATTATTCAGCAAAGATTACATACGCGACAACATACTTTCCAGACGTGCGTTCAGAGTCGAGTCTGTAGTTAATACTGAATCTGTGCACATCTCTATTCAGACCTCAGATGGAACTACAATCAACTACTACTTTTCAGTCAGAAAACCATAGAATGACATTCCAGGGCAAAATGAAGTACATATTAATTCAATTAATGAAGCATACTGTCCCTGTAAAGTCTACAGAAATGTTTATTTACGCACAGAGGACACTAGAGAAATTGGACGCTGCATTGTATTCGTAGATATTGTTTATTATGGATAGAATTATGAACTGCACTTATTACACCTGAGCTGTAAGCATAGCAGATGAGTGATTGGTCAGCTTATCCTTTAAACCATGGGCACGATTTCTTCACAGAAGGGCACAACGGATGAACGGAAACGTCAGATCGATCGGACGACGACTAAAAACGCGCTACGTTCCCTACGTTCTGCGTACGAATTACAACTGACTCTAATTAGTGCTACGTAGCTACATTCAATTGTGTGCACAATTACCAGTCACACAATTTTAGCAATTCTTAATCAAATAAATATTTCTCATGTACTACATGTTGTGCTATAGTGCAAGCTGCAGAATAATCAGGGTGGAAGCCATGTTCAATTAAACCAGTTTTGCAGCGATTAACTAGGACTATTCATGTAGCAATATATAGTCGATATACAGCGAATGAATGCCATCTTCTCATGTACACCATCATATTAGACTTTCTTTTTATTTGTTTAATTGTCCCTCGCTTCTACGTTACATCCTTTTACATTTGACGGCAAAGGTTAATAAAAATAAATAAATAAATAATCCAACATGAGCTATTTTCTTTTTTTCTGGCCTGCATTTCCTTATGCCTTATACTATATATAGACCGGTTGAAAAACCCCCCCGGTCTCGGATGCTTCTATTCAAGGAAACAATTACCGACTTCAGAGGTGCGAACTACACACGGGTGATTGAAAATGAATTTTTAATGAATACTGACGTGTCTTTGTAAATCAATCCACACGTTATATGTTAAATGTTATATTACGCGAAGGATAAGGGTAGTCTGGATGGTTCGGTCTATGGAGTTCATTATGGTGCCCTATTTTGTTTAAACCTATTAATGCCACATGGATGCCAGACATTTCTTGGAAGCCAAAACTGCTGAAGAACAGGTTTCGCCAAGCTATGTGCAGCACCTGCTAAGCCAAATGAAAACGCACACTGTTTAGCGAAATGGCATGCGGAGAACTCAAGCCGAGCGTGCTAACCACAAACGGTGTGAGACTGACTATGGATAAGTCTTTGTTTTGTTAACTATTGTTTTACAGAGATGTCTGGCCACTATAAAAAAAAAAATAAAAAAAAAAATAAATAAATCACATCCAGGCCAAAACATATTCACCTTGTTCACTACTAAATGTGAAAGTATAATTTTGACTGAAATCCCAAAATCTGACGTACACTAATGCAGAAGTTGTCAGAAAGTGTGGGTGCGGACCAAGCAAAGTATTTCAAAAGAATGAACTGAATATTAGCGACTTTAGTTTCCAAAGAATCACAGCTTTTGTGTCAGATCCCGTGTTGTGGACTGTTGCTGAAGGCAGCTCATCCTACCAGAGATGAGTCATACTAGAGCTCAGAAATGGGAGAGTTTTCACAGAGTATTTTTCAATTTATTTACCCATACTCTTACCTGATTAGCATGATTAGCAAACCGTCAACATGGCTCGTTTTAAAAGAAAAAAAAACAACAACAACAAAAACCACAGTGGACAGGGAAGTTCATGTTTCTCCTTCCCACTTCAGATTCAAAGCATATGCCTCGTCTGTTGTGCTAGTTAAAAGCAGTAACCACTACAAAACAAACTATAACCCCTTCAAATTGTCTTATATATAGCCACTAATGGTTAAGCAGTAAAACCTAACGGTCGTGTTTATCGCTAATCGCGAAGCTCATAAGCAAAGAAATTTCTGTAACTTGACCGTGCAGTAACGTATGACGTATAATGAGATTTCTGTGAAAGATCATGAGCTTGTCATGGTTTTGACATTACCTCCTCTTTATGGGAGTTGAGACTCAGCACAGCCAGAGGGCTGCTGGGAGTGCTGCTGACGGCCTTGGCAAGCTCGGGGGCGGAGCCTGATTGGGGCGAGGGCGACATGGCCAGCGTCTGACTGGCCACTCTGTTGCCGAGGGTGTGAGAGAGGTATTGCTTCACCTGCTGCCTCTGAGCCTGCTGGATGTGGTACTTAGTCGGGTTTTCCAGGTGCGTCTGAACCTGAGGAGAAGCAGAATAAACACACACTTCACACATTATTTGGTTGCTTAATCGACACTCCGTCTTTATATCTCACCGAGAATGTACGCATTTGTAAAAAAAAAAAAAGAGGTGCTTTAGTCTTTCACAAACGCTGCTAATATAATATATCCAACACAATGCAGCACACATGCAAATCCCATGGTTAAAGAAGCCGTTTGTAAATTAGCTGCCAGCAAGGTGAAGTGCAACTGCAACATAAACACTGTCATTTGTCTTTTAGACCCCACCCCATAGGTACAAAACAAAATATGCTCTATAGGTCCTTTTTTTTTTTTTTTGGGTGGGGGTTGGGTGAATTTCCGGAAGAGAAAAAAACTAGCGGAATCCATTGTACGGCCCCCGGAAATGAATTTTTTTATAAACACGTGGTTGAAATTATAGCATTACTAAAAGTCTAGTAACACTTTTTAAAATTACAAACTGCACCTTTAAACCTTACCAAAGCATTTCACAACAAATAAATGATGATGTCATCACCGTTAAAATCGTAATCAGTGTTTATATAGCAGAGTACACCGAGAGATCGTCCCCATAAGCAAACATACCTTCAGCACTTCCACGGGGACCTGTGTGGTCGTGGGGCGAGCGTTGGGCAGAGAGGACGAGACGGAGATGGCGGGAGTGGAGTCAGTGGGCCGAAGCTGAGCGCTGGACGCCTGCTGCTGGGCTTCTCTCCTCTCCTGGTCCTGCGCCTGCTGCCTCATCAGCTCCTGCCTCATCAACACCCGTGACGACATGGCGGATGTGCTCAGGGCCACAGCAGGAGCAGCGGGGGCAACTGAGCCACTAAAGGAGACAGCAAAAAGGGATAAAATAGTTCTAGGTTACAGCTTTCGGTACCATCACGTGCCATCAAATTACTACTAGCATTGAAGGGTCTGAGCTAGAAATTAGAAGGTGGTGAGTTCAAATCCCAGGACTGTCAGAAAGCCTCCTGCTGCGCCTTTGAGCAAAACTCTTCACTCACTACTGCCTGTTTTTTTCTTCTTCTGTATTCTCTCTCAATCACAAGCCACTCTGGATAAAGATATTTGGGAAATGAATATAACGAAATGTACTACTAGTCCATCAGTGACCACTAGGCTTTAAATGACTACTGATGTAAAAACTCTCGTCGAATCACCATAGGTTCTGGGGGCGGAGCTTTGTGTACATGGCTGGGAATGGGGAGTGGTTTAGGCAGGTATATTGTATATATGTAACTATATACTGCATACACAGTGAGATTTTTAAAAACTTTTTAGAAGTCTTCAATGTTGTCTGGTTTTCCTATATCCTCAAATCATTTCGCTCTGACAACACACACACACACACACACACCCACACACACACCCCCTATAGTTCCTCCAGCTTCTGTATCCTCACTTCACTTCACCACTTACACTGTTAGTAAGGTGTAACATTAAGCCTTACTCTTCTACAAACCTACTATCTCATATCTGCAAAGCTAAATATAACACGTTAGGAAACATTTATGAAGATATTTATAAGTTCTTTTGCGCAATAAGAAAATATGATCAACCTGTCTGATGTTTTTGCTTCGGCAGTGCCTTTCCTGAATGATGGCTTGCTCACGTCGCAGGATTCTAGGTTATGGAACGAGTTTTTCAGTGATCTAATAAAGCCAAAACAGCCCACCTGTACTCACTGTAACAGAATAAACCGCCAAACAAATCTGGCAACCCAACCTCCCAGAATCGAACACACGAGAAAGCCAATAGAATTAAAATGAGATAAAAAAAAAAATCCCACGCAAAATGTCGAACTTCCCATAAAAGTCCTGCGTATGTTTTCCCGAGAAGGCCGCCGTTGTGCTGAGTCACTATGGGAAGTCCCAGAGCTTTAAGCAGCCAACGGCAACAACAACAAGCAGATGTGCTCACACATGCTCAGCGCTGAAGCATGCAAAGCTGGAGAGCAGCGTGGCTGTGAGAGAGTTCAGCCCGCAGACGTTCCCCAAACACTTCTTTGACCTTTGAAAGGTGTCTAGTTGCGCAACGCTTTGGTCAATCAGGTGTAATCAAATCTTCAATACGACAACAAGAATTCCTCACTGGGGCAGGGTTGTTTTTGTAAGCTCGGATTTGGGGGAAGAAAGAAGCAGCACGGAGTTTGATTACAAAGTTAAGGCCTTGGCATAATAATGTAGCGAGCTGCGCTCATTATGGATCTCATGACCAACATTAACTGTTAAACACACAAACATGGGGCAAAGATGATAACAAAGCTAAAATCTCGACGTTTAAATATCATTTAGCTAGAAAACACTGCTTTCTGTCATATTGAGTGTGATCGTCAATACCGGACACGTCAAACAGTGTACATACGCGTTTTGCAGAAATATCTATTGCCGATATTGCTAAAAGGCCAAGCTTTACCGCAAAAGACCTAGAGCATGTCTGTGGCTGAGATGACAATTTTCCCCAGACAAAAGAAAGAAAATGCTCAAGCAAAAGTCTAGTGTGACTGATACTTAATAATAAGCAGCTCCCCGATTTGTTTCTGACCAAAGAGACTGCAATTCTGTCCACTTGCCTCACAAGGCCAGGTCAAAGTTCACCTACGTTAAGTCGGTGGAAAATGAAAGTGACTTCTACCAGAACTAACCCGCGTCCTTTCCCCTTCGGTGAATTACTTTTTCAGCTGGATGAACTTTTACTAGCGCTTAAATTACTCGCGATTAGAAAAGCGCTCGCTCTGTCGGCGCGGGCATGAATCCCAACGATGCCGCAGCCGTGCGTGACCAGGAGTCCGAGAGAATGAAATTGGCCCTGCACTATGTGGGATCCCCCATAAATCAGGGCGACACTAACCAATCGTGAGCTCGTGTATGCGGAAGAGGGCGGATAGCGCTCTCCTCCGAGCCGCAGTGTGAAAAGTGGAAAATGTGGTGTGTGGCGGCTTCGTGTGCCTCAGATGAAGGGGAGAGCTTGCTAGTGGGTGGGAACTGGCAGGAAAATGACCAAATTGGGAAAACCTGGGATAAAATTCCTCAAAAAAAAAAAAAAAAAAAATTTTGAGGTTACAATTTGTTCAACAATGACAGAACTGGCATCGAAATGCTTGACTGTTATGCACTACTTAAAAAAATTCTTTATGTATATATATATACACACATTATATATATATTATATACACACACACACACATATACATATACACACATATATATATATATATATATATATATATATATATATATATATATATATATATATATACACATACATACACACACACACACACACACATATATATATATATATATATATATATATATATATATATACACACATACATACATACATACATATATGCATATATATATGCACATACATACATACATACATACATACATATATGCAAGTAAAGCCCAGTTGTGGTTCTGTGGCAGTCGTACGATTAGACCTCACAACCTTCTAGTCACCATCAGTGTCCACATCCCTTCGCAATCCACGTTATAACGTATACCGAACTCACCTGACTGTAATGGGCTGACTCTTGAGCTGATAAAAGGTCTCTGAATCAGATGTGAGGATGCCGTCCACCTCGATGTCAGCCACGATTCCTGACTCGGGTAAAAGTGGTTCCACTCTGATGAGATGACAGGAGAGATGGGAGGGGAAAAACCCAGAAAAACACTTTAAAGCAAGAAATATTTCCCAACACTGGGCAAACCTACGTAGAGACGATTCTTCAGGGAAAGTCTGCTTGGGTGAACCTAAAGGTCACGGGGGCAGTATATCACGAAGCCAGACTAGAGGATTAGTGAGCTAGCTTGTGCTTGATTTATAGCAGCTTTTATTCAGGGTGAACAAGGTTACTTTGGCTTGGGACCAAGAATGAACCAGTTATCTCACTAACGGACGAATCCTGCTTTGTAGAAAATATTTCCAGAACTCATACGTCACGAACGTAATTGAGTGGGTGGCAACCTGATGAGACCAGTACCAGGAGATGCTTATGTGAATCCATGGCTGTGTTTACATTGTGTGCCTGGATACACAATTCACAATAATATTTTGAGACAGATCAGATTTCTTCGTCGCACCTGTTTACACATACGCAAGACTTGACCCGTGTTTACGTCTTGCCCACAGCATCACTGTGGTTGTAGAAAAGATAAGAAAGCCGGAGCCAGGACATCCTTGCTCGGCCTTGGACACAAAAAAAAATGTCCTCGCAGTTTTTAAACGATTATATCTGTCTACAAATAAATACGACGATTTATTTCACCCGGACTCTCCTGATTACGCGTAGTGATTCACATGCGTCACTTAAGGTTTTTCGCCTTCGCGATGATAACAACTTCAGAATGAAATCAAACGCGAGCGTTTAGATGAGAAACAAATGACCAGATATCAAATATTTCTGAGTAGGATATCCAAGTCACACACATCAGATGTGAAAACAAAAAGACCCGATCCGTGCCGTTTACACACACGCGACATGATCCGATCTGTTTCGGGAAACAGCGGGTCTGCAGTGTAAATGCAGCCACTTGCACGCATTTCGAGTTTTGAATTCAAATCATCGTTAATGACCAGCGTGACTCGAATCTGCAAAATCAATGCAAACAAGCAGTGCATGTGAAACCGAGAACTAAGAAGAACCACAGAGACAGAGGAAGGAATGTTTTGATGCTCTTGATATTACTGACATACTGAAATTTTTTTTTTTTTTTTTTTTTAACACAAGAGCTGCTAACCGCATTTAAAATGGAACTAAAAAAAGAACATGCAGAAAGAGACCAACTAATACTGAAACCGTCAAGCACGGCCACTACAAACTGAAGACCAACGTCAAACCTGAGAGTACAGTATGAGCAAAAGTAATGTTTAAGCATGAAATAGTATTTACTCGGTCTATGCAGAACGCTTCGAGTACACTACTTTACAGTCTGTTACGGGAGAAGGGCAGGGTTAGGTACAGCAGAGAACATCACATTTTATTGTATGGTTCTTATAGTTATTTTAGCTACTTGTCACTTGAATGGAATGGAACGATCGACTACATTTCTATAATATTAATTTACACAATCGTCTACATTTCTATAATAATAGTTTACACGATTGTCTACATTTCTATAATGATAGTTTACATGATCGTCTACGTTTATATATTAGTTTACACGATCGTCTACGTTTCTATATTAGTTTACACGATCGTCTACATTTCTATATTAGTTTACACGATCGTCTACATTTCTATATTAGTTTACACGATCGTCTACATTTCTAATAGTTTACACAATCGTCTACATTTCTATATTAGTTTACACGATCATCTACATTTCTATAATACTAGTTTATACGATCGTCTACATTTCTATAATAGTTTACACGATCGTCCACGTTTCTATATTAGTTTACACAATCGTCTACATTTCTATAATAATAGTTTACACGATCGTCTACATTTCTATATTAGTTTACACGATCATCTACATTTCTATATTAGTTTACACGATCATCTACATTTCTATTAGTTTACACGATCGTCTACATTTCTATAATACTAGTTTATACGATCGTCTACATTTCTATAATAATAGTTTACACGATCGTCTACATTTCTATAATAGTTTACACGAATGTCTACATTTCTATATTAGTTTACACGATCGTCTACATTTCTATAATATTAGTCTACACGATTGTCTACGCTTCTATTAGTTCACATGATCGTCTACGTTTCTATAATAGTTTACACGATCGTCTACATTTCTATAATAGTTTACACGATTGTCTATGTTTCTATGTTAGTTTACATGATCTTCTACATTTCTATATTAGTTTACACGATCGTCTACATATCCATAATAGTTTACACGATCGTCTACATATCCATAATAGTTTACACGATCGTCTACATTTCTATTAGTCTACACGATCGTCTACGTTTCTATTGGTTTACACGACCATCTACATTTCTATATTAGTTTACACGATCGTCTACATTTCTATATTAGTCTACACGATCGTCTACATTTCTATAATATTAGTCTACACGATCGTCTACGTTTCTATTAGTTCACACGACCATCTACATTTCTATATTAGTTTACACGATCGTCTACATTTCTATATTTTACACAATCGTCTACGTTTCTATATTAGTTTACACAATCGTCTACATTTCTATAATATTAGTCTACACGATCGTCTACGTTTCTATATTAGTCTACACGATCGTCCACATTTCCATAATAATAGTTTACACGATTGTCTACATTTCTATTAGTCTACACGATCATCTACATTTCTACAATAGTTTACACGATCGCCTACATTTCCATATTAGTTTACACGATCGACAATTCAATAATAATAGTGTATACAATCGGCTACATTTCTACAAGTTTACTTTACACGCTCATCTACATTTCTATATTAGTTTACCCAATCATTTACATTTCTATAATAGTTTACACGGTTGTCTACATTTCTATACTATGAGTTTACACGATCAGCTACATTTCTACGATTTTACTTTACACGCTCACCTACATTTCTATAATAGTTGACAAGATCGTCTGCAATTCTATAATATTAGTTGACACGATCTTGTATATTTCTGTAATATTAGTTCCCCATCAGCTATGGTCACGTGGTCAGTAATGTTAGTTCGCCTGATCTATAGCGCTGGTGAATAAAGGACACACATTCCTGTGCCCTCCAGCTCTGTACAGCATGTAAACAGACCCCGGACGCCGCCGGACCAAGCTGTCACGGCAGCCAGGCTGGATTTCCACCAACACACAAGCCGTTTATTTATTTATTTATTTATTTATTTTTACTTTTACTCTTTACGGTAAAGTGCGGTGTCTATCTAAACGACACAACATCCCCATTCCGTGTAATCTGCCGCGAAACTCGTAAACAGCAGCGCAACATTCCGGAGGAAACGATTAAAAGCATTGCTCTGTCCCTCCCCGTGTTGTGGCCATGTTGTGCCGTAATGTTACCCAGATTAACGCTCCGGCGCACTAACCAGATCAGACGAAACCGCGGAGGACATCTTAAAAAACCCCTCTGCTCGGTATCGGTCCGAAAAAGGTCCGCAGACGAAGATAAATCCCCTCCAACCAGGAAATCGCTCGAGTTGCGCACTACGAAACAAACCTCGATAGTTTCTAAAATTAGGAAGCGAGACTAATGTTGTGAACCGACAGAGGGCGCCATCGCGCCGCTTCAGCCAAACGCAACCGCTCACCCAGACGGATTAAAAAAAAAGATAAATCCCGCCTCCTGAGATGTGATTGGCTGACGGAATCCGGCCTCCTCGTTGTTATTGGCGAGGCGTCCGGGTTTACGCGCAAGCCAGTGATTGGACAGTTCCGTAAGTCAATCATAGTGTTAGCGCGTCCAAGAGGCGGAGCGTGTAATAGAATAAATATAAGGATAAACAAATACAATAGAAATATACAGAAATAAAACATAATAAAAAACAAAGGAAAGAAAATAAAAAAGAGGGGGAAATGAAGAAGATTTGAGACCAGGTGAGACTGGGACTTGTAGATATTTATAAATAAAAATGAAAATAAAATAGAAATGACAGAAATTGAACTTGAATTAAATAAACCAAATTTTTAAAAAAAAAAAAAAACTCGTGGCAAAGACGAGTTCTGTTCAGTTATGTTTTATGCGGATAGACAAATGTTGACAAAGGTATTCTTTCAGTCATGAGATTCCCTGCAGTCAGCAAAGCTTCACCCTAAGCAGTAAAACAGTACAGGCAGCTCTGCCGAGTCATTTCCTCTCAGATGTAAGCTCAGGATGAAGGCAGGAAAACAGCCGTAACATGGTGCCCTTCTTTTCTGGAAAAACACAGGTTTTTATTTTTTAAAAAAGGAAAGAAAAAAAAAAGTGTGATGGTTTCAATTATTAAACTGTCTGCGTTGTGACTTTTCTTCAAAACACCGCAGTTCAACAGTCCCAGAAGGACAGCACATTTAAAAAAGAAAAGAAAAAAAGAAAAGAAAACGGTTTTAACGTCAAACAGATTCGTTAGAGACTGGGTTGTGGGATTGTCTCTCAGATTCTTGACATTTCAGTGTCTGCAAAAAAAAATAATAAAGTGGCTCTTCGTGCTCATTTGAGCACGAGACTTAATGATCTGTAGTAATTAAAAGGCCACAACATTATTTACATACCAGAAAGCCACTGTACCAATCAAAGGCAATCTGTGGTTGGATTTTACATTTATTAAACAGACTCAGCGGTTAAAGACTCAGGGTTAGTGACTGGAAGACCCTTAACCCTCATCCGGTGCTGTAAAAAGTCTGATCCGGCTGTCTCAAACTTCAATGTCTTAAACAACTAGAAAACTAAAACGGATCTAATCTTGGCACGCCGAATCAAAATCAGACAGTTGACAAAGTCAAGGAACAAATGGAGTCTCTTTAGTTCCTCCTTCTGACTACCTTTATCCTATGATGAAATGTTTCTACTTGGATGGGTGTGGTCTCTACTAGGATGATCCCGCCCCCATCCAAAGGGCACAAATACTCACTGAATGGCTTTATGAGGGTGGAAATGATTTACGTAATATGCTATGGCCTTCACATTCACCAGACCTTATCATGGGAGATGTGTTAGTGCTCTTCATCGCCATAAAAATCCCAACTGAGGGAATGTTCTTTTGGAAGAATGGTGTCTATCGCTCCAGTACAATTAAAGAAACAGCTTACTAAGACACTTTGTGGTGTTGTTTTTTTCCCTTTAATCTGTCTCCCATCATTATAGAGATCTGAACTGTTTTCCAGTCCGTCCAGGATTTTACGATCATGGAAATTAACGCAAAATCAAAGCATTTACATTTACAAGGAAATAGTTGGACGAGCTTGCGATTTTTCAAAAGTACCGCAGATTCGGGCCGAGACATGTCATGTGACGTCATCACGACGCGCGTTCAGCCAAAGTCCTCTTCGATTCACGTGCTTCGAACATGAGTACAGCTAAAAGGCCTCGTTTACCAACAAACATCACTGTGAAAGACAATTGCGATTTCGCCAATTCAAGTAGTTTTCCACAGAAAAAAGCACAAAAAACTCCGCAAGTTGCATCGCAAATTGTGAAAACGAGCCTCCGAAAAGTTTTTTTCTTTTTTACTCAGTGGTTAATTTTAATCAATAATGGAATATTTTTTCCTCACAAAATGCAATAGGCTTCATCTTTTTATCCTGACTTTTAAATCATGTTATCCATTCGCGATATTTGATCATTTCTGTCTTAGAAATGATACATAGAGACTTTTATGAACATTTTCCCAATGAAATATGGTGTTCGTGTATAAAGGAGCAGTCACTCTGGTCTTAAGCCCTTTAAACATGAATCATATTGATTTTTCCATTTTACGACACTGATATCAGATCAGATTATTTCATTATTTTACCTGACGATGTAACCCACGTGTAAGGCGTGTTCACGTCCCAGACTGATCCCAATCCAGTACTGATTTTTATGTAATCCCTATTACAAATGCTTAGCCCTTTGTTTATTTAAAATCACTTTTAATAAGGGGGTTTGAGTTCCGTTAAACCTCTATCTCCCATCTCTTTATTTACGTTTTCATTTTCCCAGGGCACGTTATCCCATTTGAACCATTTCCTCCAGACCACATTAACTATATAAATAAACGACTTACCGTGTGAAAAAAACATATCAATGTTTATCCACACGGATGAGTAAACAACTCTCGAACGGAATCAGGCCGAGGCTCAAATTAGGTGAATTGTTGAAAGATTTACCACCCGGGGTTTGCAAACGTGAGCGCTGAACATAAACGGTCTTTGTGGTCGGTTATTTTCCCCCCATCTATATGCCCTTAGATTCGACACAAACAAGGTCCTTGTCCTCTGGATCATTATGCGTGTCGGAGTGAAAGCTTTAACCGAGCCTCGATCAGCACTCCGGTTGCGAGAGTCACACAAACCCACTTCCTTTTTCCTGTAAATGCTGAGCGCTTAGTCTGCAGTCTGTTGGATGATTTATCTATAAAAGTGTCACAATACAGGCATAAAAAAAAAACACCACCACCACATTGGTGCTGAGAACAGCAAAGTGTTAGTCAGATGAGAGAATGTGACACGCAGCAGTTGTAATCAACAACTAGGTCAAAATGCACTTTTATGCTCTCCGAGGTGCTAAAAGTTCATAAACCTCAGACAAAATATGCGCAGACGTGAACCTGCATCTATACAGCTGCAACAGATGTTTCACTCTCAATTCAAACCCTTGCGCTTTTGTCGCAAAGCACAACTCGTTTCAATCTTTAACACTTCGAATGATGGCTTCCTTTCTGTCGCCACACCGCCTTTATCTACTGCCACAAGTCTTTAGCTCGTTACCGAGGAAAATCAAGTACCGAAACTTAACAGGCTCATTGATCACCGAGGCCCGAACTCACAATTTACGATTATTAACGTTTTTTATTGTCGTTTGTGTTATTAATTTGTTAAAAATGCATCGTTGTTGGCTTTGTGAAAGAATCGGATCGTTCAGAAGACACAGGTTTAGCTAGTTCCATTACGTTATCTGCACAACGCAGTGTCGGCACTTTGCAACGGTCGGTAAGATTTCCACCGCAGGACAGAGAAGTTTGCGGTTTCTTGGAAACAGAACAAGCTGCTTATCCGGCATTATTGACCTCACGTGAAAGGACGAGAGGCTGATGAGGGAATGACTCTTTATAGCCGCTAGGATGTACTGCAAGTACCAACAGGAACTCACTTGCTTCGTTGGACGTCGGATGGCGTTTAACGTAACTATAAACGGGTAAAAAGTACGACGCGTTGTTCACCATGAATACATTAGGAACTGCAAATCGTCTGGGAAACCGCTGTGGGATAAGACGAACAAAACGAATCAGATCAGACGTTTTCAGGACTTCGGCGCGTCGTCGGTAACGTCGCCACATCACCGTCGATTATTTTCCTCTGACGGCACGTCCGCAGCGTGTTTTATTTCCTAGTTGCACGGTAGTTCTAAGACTAACCGAAAGCGAAATTTCACACAAACCTCAAAAAAAAAAAAAAAAAAAAAAACTCCACATTTAACTGCAAATGATTAGTATGATTATCACCCTTTAGCTCTTTTCTTAAGTTTCCCTAACATTTTTTTTAAAAAAATGCTTAGAATATACATTTTAACACGTTGCAACTGGTGGAAAGTTCAGGAAGAAAAATCTAAAGGCTGCAATCAATCAATCAATCAATCAATCAATCAAGATGGACATATCTACCGAAATGTACCAAATGTTTGAATTCTGTCAATTTATATATCCATAAAAATAATCTACAGTGCACTCAGAACAAGACCTTGGTCCATGCATTTGTGTGTGTGTGTGTGTGTTTACAATGCAACAAAATGTCAGCTCTACAAAACTGTAAGAGGTATTTAGGAATCAGTCACAAGTCTGATCATTGATCTCATGGGTAATGTTTAAAAGACAGTTCAGATGTTGTGTCATGCCTGTGAAACTCTCCATGCCATGCAGTATGCCATGGGAATATGATTCTGCACAGCAAACAGCGAGCACTCACCTGAGCAAACTGAACGATTCAGATGAATCGAGGATGACAAAGACGGTCTGAGCTTGCTCTTCAGATAGCTCTACCTGTCTGCTGTTCTTCTGTAGATCCGGATTGTCCTTTTCTTCCCCCTGCTGATGAGTTTTTAAAGACAGCCCGGACATTTCTCCACACACTCGGAACAAAATGTGCCCCTGTCTTGGTGTTGTTTTTCTCCCTTAAAACCGCTACAGGTATTCAGGATAAAAACAAAACAGAAGCGTTACTCTCTCTCTCTCTCTCTCTTTTTTTTTTTGGACAGCTGTTCAGCTGGAGCGTTAGAGATAATAGTAAAAATGTTAAGCTTTATTTGTTTGGCAGAAGTTTTCTCTTTTTAAATGAGTAAGTCCCCGGTAAACAACACGACTACCAGGCTGTTAGTTTTCTCGAAGAAGAAGAAAAAAAACACGCTTAAAAAAATCCACAGCTAGTTAGCTGTAGTTACTAACTAGCTCCCAAACAGATAAACTATCTATCTAGCGATGTCCCTTTTATTCAGTTTTCAACTTTAAAGGTCTGACCAGTCCTGAGCTTCAAAGCCTTCGCTTGAAATGACTCATCAAGCCGAAGGGAGCCAGAGAAGTAGCTAGCCATGAAGGTTGTTACCAGGGCTGTTACGAGCGAGAGTCGATTAGGTGATTCCGGGAAGTTTGAATCTTTGGAGTCGATACCTTCTGTGCCACACACTTTAGCGGTCTGACAGAGGGATTTTTTAAATAAATAAATAATAAAAAGTAAAAAAATAAACCAAAGTGAAAGCATTATCAAATGCGAAGCTTGTTTTTTTTTTATTTATTATTAATTAATCAATTAATTAAATAAATAATAGTACCCAGTAAATCTTAAGATGAGAGGAGATTCGGGTACACGTTTATAATGCTAACTCGGAGTTAGCATCGGCTGTTCGTGATTAATGTTTTCGTGAAATTAATTTTAGACAGACTTTTTCTCTCTCTCTCTCTCTCTTTACAACAATTAATCAATCCCAAAAGATGAAGTTTGATAAGCAACGGTGATTATCATTCACATGAATGGACAAAACGTGCAGAACGAACCGACTCCGTGCAGAATCGACTCTTGGAGTCGACTCCATCATTTCTGGAGTCGAACAACCCGGCTGATATCGTTGTGAAGACGGAAAATCCCTGAAGTGACATCACTACGGACGAGTGATCGCCAGAGCCTGGACAGACAGCCGTGTTGACCAATAGCAGTGAGCGTGGGCGGGGTTTTGTTTCTTTTCCACCAATCCGGCGAAGAGCGAAAGTACTCGTTCCAGGCAAGTATTAGAAGGACCCCGTGTTTGATTCAATTTCACAAAAAATTTCATCATCCAATTAGATAAAAATGTAGAAAGACTTCTGTGTACTGTGTACATTATTTTTTAATCTTTTATACAATAATGTATTAATTATTATCATCATAGTACTAGTAGTATTTTCATTGTAAAAATGCATGTTCCACTGTACTACATTATATGTATGTATGTATGTATGTATATATATATATATATATATATATATATATATATATATATATATATATATATGACAATAAATTAGTCATTGATTCAGTCATATATCTATATCTCTAATCTACTACATACCTGTTATTATTTGTAAATATATATATATATATATATATATATATATATATATATATATATATATATATAATCTCCTATATGTAGCCCTCTGCATACCATCCATCCATCCATTTTCTATACCATTTATCCTACAGGGTCACGGGGAACCTGAAGCCCATTCCAGGGAGCATCGGGCACAAGGCGGGTACACCCTGGACAGGGTGCCAATCCATCGCAGGGCACAATCACATACATAATCACACACCCATTCATACACTACGGACACACCAGTCAGCCTACCATGCATGTCTTTGGGCGGAAACCGGAGTACCCGGAGGAAACCCCCGCAGCATGGGGAGGATATGCAAACCCCCACATGAAACCCCCAACCCTGGAGGCGTGAGGCGAATGTGCTAACCACCAAGCCACCGTTCGCCCCCTCTGCATACCAATAAATCATTATATCTTTAAAAACCAGTACTGTGTGTAATATTTGTAACATACCTCTCCAAATAGAATGTATTCAGATCAGTAAAATGTGTAATGACTAGATAAAAGTCTCCTGTCAGTTGTGCTTAATGATGACTCATATCTTGTATTGTTCAGGTTGCAAAAGTAGTCAAAATATCTGAACTGAAACTAAACACACAAGTTTTTTTTTTTTTTTTTATTATTCCTTTAATTCATAAACATTTTCATGATCTTGCACAGATTTTCATTGGGTTATCAACATACAATGGTACCCAGTGGCCTGCCACTAATATAATTAACGATAATAATTAGAATAGTACTTGTAATAACAGTAATACTCATCATGTGTACAGCAAATTTATACAGATTCCATGATGGCGGTAAGAAAAAAAAAATAATGATGCAACGTAGTGATTTTGACAAACATAAACGACACTTTTCGCATAACGCAAAAGTTAGTGCTGTCAAGACATTTGGAGCTTCTTCTTTTTTTCTAAACAAGTCAACACAGGCATACGGTTTTATCTCTAAAAACATTGGGTCGGGTCGTCTCTGATGATGGCGATGACGTCAGAAAGCGGAGGCGACCTCGTTGATGAAACTGAACCTCAGTACACTCCCCCCCACAACGTTAAGCCAAACTAAACCTTTCTATTTTGAGAGAGGCAAGATGCCAGCGATTAATCCGTCACAAAACTAAATCAGACGGCCATGTGGTCTAGAGATAAATGTAGTAGTGAGGGATGTTGTCTTAATCACCGGGAATCGTTCGGAGAGATTAAAAACAGAACCCGGAGAACATCCATAATGTCTGCTTCAATTTAACTCTTCTTTCTTCACGTCTGCAGGATAAAATCAAGATCAAAAAGGATATGGGTATGTTAGCGATCAACTTCATGCACCGCTTTCTCTAGACACTTTGCCTGCCTTAAAGTGGAAGAAACCTTGATTGGTCCTGTCCAAGTGCTCGTTCGTAAAATCATCTCCAAAGCAGAGAAATATCAGATCTTCTGACAGCATGTTGTTAAATGTGCAGTTGGTACGGCCGTGTTGAGATGCTTGTGTGAAAAAAACGAAGAAAAAAAAAAAATGCTACACTTCAGTGTTCCACTGAAGCAGGCTATAAAATCGAATCTTGCATCCTGACACCTCAAATGAGTTTAGTGTTGAACAGGAGCAAACTCCTGTTAAACCTGTTGATTTTGAGAATTTTGCTGTTTCGTAGTCATGACGAATCTGCTCTGATCTGCACACAGTCGTTCTTGCTGTTCAGTTCTCAGAGCAAGAACTATACGAAAGTATTAAAAAAACAACAACCCAAAAACAATAAATATGTGTAGTAAAAAAAAAAAAAAAACTAAAAAAAAACAATAACACGTAGATAAACACAACACACAGTAATAAATCTCTCCTGCAGTATACTTTGGCAAAAAAGCTTATTTTTTTTCTACAACAAAAAGTCAAATGTAAAAAAAAGGAAATATATGTAAGAAGGAATGGCAGAATGAATGACGGTGTAATGAAGATGAAAAACCCTACAAACAGGTAAACGCAGATTTTTGTAGGAGTCGGATGCTGGAGGTGAACAAGTGGCAGGCTCAGCTGATGATGAATATGATGTATGAACTCGCACACATACGGACATTCAAGGAGAAAAACGCACGGATCTCCTTCTCTAACACGATTACCGTAGTTTCTGGACAGTAAGTCACACCAGGGTATAACACACATACCTCTAAATGAAACATAGGCTATGTGTTGAAATTATATCTACATATTTATATATGCCGTAATACATAGGTGGCATTGCTTTTCATTCATAACATGAGGAACGTGCACCACAAAGTGCACTGTTGTGTATTTGCACTTCATGTCGTCTTTTTAAAGAATTAAGTGCAATACAGTGAATATTATTACCAGTACTGCGCTTCCCTGCCTACTACGTCGTACTCACAATACACTGAAATGCAATCACTGTCCGATCACAGCCCTAAACTGTACACGGGGACGTGGCTGTAATTAGAGAGAGGGATTGTAAAAGCATCATTTTCCAGGGAGCTTCGCATATATAAAGGAACGCACTTTATAGATTCTCACTGACTGCGCTGAACCCTCGATTTAATCGGTGTGCTAAAATACACACAGCTCACAATATTTGTCCTCAGGTCACAAATGAAAAGCAATACATCCTCGCGTGTGTCGCTTTTCCATACTCACTAGAGTGAGTCTAGTGTGTAGTCTGAGAGCGATTCATCTTTTCATCAGAATCGGCTGGTTTCGAGATTTGCGTTTGTAAAGTTTAACGCACAGTGACGATATACAGGTCGAAGCATGACTTTTAGTCCAGGAAATACGGTAAACCTTTTAACGGTCTGGAAAATATGGTAAACAGTCCACTGCTCATGTAATTACTCTATTTCTTATTTTTTTTTCTTTTCTTTTTTTGACATCATTGTTAAGAACTTCAGTGAAAGACACTCAGGCGACACTGAAAAGTCACTGAAATATAAAATGTGGCTGACTATCCTGAATGAAGCGAAGTGTTTTCTGACAAACGGAGAGCAAGATCAAGAACATTTCCCAACAGCACAAATAGTTTTAGCAGTCCGGCACGAGCCGGAACTCGACCCTATCACGCTGGCACGTTTGAAACGAGATCGAAACACAACGTATCGACTTTTTGAGCCAAGAATAAAAGGTGTTTAAAAAAAAACGAAACAAAAAAAAACAAGACACGAGTCACACGCTCTCCACAGGATGCTCTGATGTCGATCCAAACGGCACGTAATGAATTTAACATCAAGCTCGGAGATAACACCTGACCCACAAAACTGGGTTCTGAGCAATAAATTATATATTTACAAACGAAATTTTGTATCTTTGACCACTTTTCATACACAAATACAACACTGCTTAAAATGCGCAATAGTATCATCGAACCCTTCGCCATGTTTTAGTTATATATACTCTCAAGGTTCTTATCAAAAACCCCATGTTTACATTAATAAGCGAGAAATTTCACAAATTAAAAATTAGTCAGCTTCGTGACAACATTCTCTCTCTCTCTCTCTCAATCTACAAAGTCTCCCAGTATTGAAATCTAATCAAACACTACTGCATACTCTACAAAAATCTTACTAATAGTCCATTTTTCATCTCAAAGGAGAAATTGTATTCGCGCTGTGATTTAGAGCCCTATTGTTTGATTGAGTCATATAACAGTTTTGTCAATGCTACATTTTAGCAGGTTCTCCTTTTGTTGATATTGTATTAAGCCAAACATTGGAAGGTCGCAGTGCATTAAATGTCCACCGAGTGGCACAATGGAGCTAATCTGATGCTAAAGGTTGTCTATTTTCCCCTGGTTAAGTTTATGGCTGGGGGTTTGTCTGTGAGAAACAGATGCTAAGTCAGCGGAAAAGGTCAACCTGACAAATTTCAGCAGAGATACAAGTCCTCCGACCGGCACAAGAGATTTCATTTTTGTACACCCTAGACAGGTCTTTAAAATGATATTTGTTACTCCAATATGAATTCAACGCTAGTCATACTGAATATGGAATATTGAAGACGTCAGGAATACACATACGTACAAATTCCTGAATTTTATCACTAAATAAAGGAAGCTGATATAATTCATGTACTATTATAAACGTAGTGTGTATATAATCATATACGCAGTATATATTACTGTAATGTATATGGGTCTACGTGACATACTTTGCGGAGTATTTTTGTGATTGTTGAGGCCATCAGTGCTTGGTTTTGCTGCGGCTTTTTTCAGTTTTCCGTTGTTGTTTTTTTTGTTGTTGTAGAAAACTACTTGTATTGGCAAAATTGCAATTGCACGAGATTGATTTGCACGGCCTTTCACAGCGATGTTTGCTGGTCAACGAGACCTTTTAGCGGTACTCACGTTTGACGCATGTGAATCGACGAGGGTTTGAGGGATCGAATGCGCGTCGTGATGACGTCACATGACGCGTCTCGGGCCGAATCTACGGAAAATCTGCGGTGATTTCGAAAAATCTCTTCCGAATATTGTGGCGTTTCCTTGATTTTGCGTTCATTTCTGCGATCGCAAAACCCCCGAGGGACTGATTTTAATCGGAATGAACACAAATTCAGCTCACCACTGCCCATGTCGACAGGCAAATAAACCATTTGGTTTTGGTTCTACTACGTGGATAAAACGTACAAAAAAAATCAAACTGTAAGAATTATATACCAGCAAAAAAAAAAAAAAAAACCTGTTCGATTTGAAAATCCATCACTTTTGCAGCGATACTTTGTTCTCTGTTTATCTCCTCGACGTTCTTGTGATAGATTTAAAGTACTATTAATATCTGCAGTTTCTAGACATACGGTATATAGAATTGTATTCTTTGAGTCAATTTTAAAAAATGGTTTATTTATAAATGTATAATATAAAATATTGTCGTTATACAGTGTGACAGTGTAAACTCTTTGACCCATCTAAAGTGTAATATATACTGTATATATGTTATATATTGTATATTACTGTAAAACGTGTCCCATAAGTTCAGCATCATAGGATTAATGTATATTTGTACGTTGCACATTACTCAAGATGTGTATTGAGAAAACTGTGCGCAAGTTCTGTAAATAGAAGCTTTTGTTTTTGCCGTTTAAAAAAAATAAATAAATAAAATGAATGGGATACCCTGCATACTATAGTCATAAAAGAAAACGATACACCTTCGAGACAGTTCTTTCATTTTTAGATACGATTCCTGTTTATCTGCATTACTGGATTGCTCGTTATAAAACTGTAAGCCTTACAGAGGAAATGCTGTCCATCACGCCACGGGCTTCGCTATTCTGACTCTGTTCACGTTTGATACGTAGTGGCCTGATCACACCGTCTTCTCCCAAAACGACAAGTTTGCAAGCAATGAAACCCCGGTAAAGAAATCAGTCATTTAAAACAGCACAGCAATGTTTTTTTTTCTGGGGGGAAAAAAAAGAGCAGATCTATCTAACAGAGAACTCTTCAGCTGCGGAGGCGGAGAGACGATATTAAGCAGGGTGACTATACCGACACGGCGTTTGACGCACCATGTGCAGGGCTGATCACGCTCACGGAGGATGAGCAATACACAGAGAAACGTACCTGTAGATATTTCATGCAACTTACGATTGACAATTAGAACAGGTTTGTGTAAAAGTTGTGAAAGTGTGTGTGTGTGTGTGTGTGTGTAAGTTTGTGTCTGTGTGTTTGTGTTTGTGTGTGCACGTCAAACTGTGTATGTATTTACGGCAGATAACTGTCCTTCTCGTCACATTTGTACAGTTTTGTGTGTGCAAAAAAAAAAAGAGAAAAAAAAAAGAGAGAGAGAGATTTAATAAACCAATCATGTGCTTTCTCCTAGAGGGCTCGGTTCCTCCGCTTCTTCTTCCAGAGCCTCCGAGATTGGACCGTGCACTTGTAGTTCCTCCCCTCTCCCGGCTCTGGAGAGCACCTCCATCCAGCGGCGTTGGAGCTCCTCCCCATCAGCGCTAAAGTAAACAGTCAGGTGACTCTGGCTCATTTTGAAGGCGTAGCGCCGCTCCAGACGGTCACATGACTCAGGGAGAGAGACTTCGAAGCCAATGAGAGGGATGCTGCGCTGGGCCTTCACATCCTGCTCATCACGGCAAGCAGAGACAAGAGACGAGGGGACCATTAGAATAGAAATTAATACAGGTTGGTACATAATTACTTTAATATAAAGTATAACGACCCTTGACCTGCACGTAAACCAAACATTACATCAGTGAGTAAAGAATATAACACTCGTGATGTGCGGTTAAAGAAAAATAATCAATGACGTGGTGGTGACAGGAATTATACCACAGAAGCTTGATCTTTTATTCATTAAAGATAAGCTAGTTCCTGTTATCGCTTATATTACAGCAGCTATACATATTTCATTTATAACAGTTGTTAATTTAAAAAATTTTTTTTTTTTTTTTTTTGTGGGGGGGGTGTTTCTTCTTCTTCTTTTTTTTTAATAAGACAAAAATATGCATATTACTGAGCATCCACTTCTGGACCTATCAGAATCAAGAATTAAATAGTGCCGTGGAATAAAAGTCTAGTCTCAGTGAGTAGGTGCGTTCCTAGACTTCCCAAAATCAACAGAGAGGAGAAAAAGAGTGAGACAGTGAGAGAAACCAGTATGGAGGGAGTGTCAGGACTATAAACTATGCGAGACACAGTATAACGGTTGAGCTGATTTCCCACCTGTGGAGCACCATAAATGTAAAGCACCAGGGGTTCATTTTCGGGGACGACAAACCAGGCCTTCTGCCAGCCGCGGCCACTGCCCTTCTCCATGTGGTGCAGGAAGCTGCAGAGGACACTGTTCTCCGCCGCCACAGAGGCCTGTTTCTGCAGCACACAGGGAAAAACATCGGTTGTTAAAAACAGATCAGACTTGAACAACGTTCTTAGACATATCAGAGTTATCTTTATTAAACGCTTTATCCTGGACAGGGTTGTGGGGGATCCGAAGCATATAACTAGGAACACTGGGTGAGAGACGGGAATCCACCCTGGATGGGGCACAGTAGAGCAACGTCCTCAAACATATCCGACTAGGGCAGGCTCCAGGATTCCCTGCTTGAATCTGAGCTTGGGATCCTCTCTGTATGGAAGTTCATAGGAGGCCCGTGTGGGTGTCCTCCAGGTTTTCCGGTTTCCTCCTAGACGGACTGGCTATATTAAACTACCCCTAGAGTGCGAATGAGTTCGTGAACGTGTGTGTGCAGGGTGCCCAGAGATGAACTGGCATCCCCTTCAGGGTGTATTTCCACCCGTGTCAGCTTGTCGGTGCTGGGATTTGACTCATCACAACCTAATGAATATGTCAAAGCCTTAACCACTGATCCCATGAGTGACATTGTCACTCATGCACTTATTTATTCTTTAACCCAAATACGGTCAAAGGTTCAACTGTATTCACTCCATAGCTCCACGTTGAACTAGTTAGTACAGGTTATATACAGTATATTCGTTGTATTAGTTTATATTAGTTAGCATAGCGTAACTTTTCCCAAAGCGTCTCAAAGCGATGATTTACTCAAACCTGGAGTAAACTTTATGTTCTTTTGAATTTCAAAGAGCACTCATGGTTGTTTGAAATCGTCATGTCCTCTGCGGCTTACCTCTAGAATGGAGCGTCTTCTGTGAGTGATATTGGTCAAGCTGGCCGGAGAGGGCGGGACTCCCACCAGAGTCGTATAGCAGTCTATACACACACGGTTCGCTCGATTGTTATCGTACAACAACCGGGCGCGGAATTCCGAGCATTTTCCGCACACCACCTGGAAACGAGATGCCGGATGTCATTCGTCTCCTGTTATCCAGGATTTTTCCGATACTCACAAACATTTTACAACTGAGAAATGGAATGAACTGGTGTGGACAAGAGGAGAACGCTCTGGAGATTTCCAAATCTAGAAGGTTGTGAGGTTTGGACTCGCTGGTGTTAACTAGTCGTTCTGTCTTTGCCTCAGGTTGGTGAGAACGGCGTGTCGTGTGTTTACGTTAACACTCACGTGTCCGCATGCTTTGCAGTGGTGGCGTCGCTTGGTGATGGAGTTGAACGGCTCCTGGCACTTCATACACAGCGTGACTTCTTTTTCCCGGATCGGAGTGGGCGCACGCTTTCCCAGCTCTGTGCAGTTCTGAAGCAGAAAGAGAGACGGTGGTGAAATTAGACGTGTGAAAATAACTGTGTCTATGATACAGCTGTTCTGATTTAAAACAGCTGGTCTCGGGCAAAAATAGGCAAGCAATCATGACTGAATCAATCCAAGTCAAATTCCACATTACTACTTATTTTTTATGACCGTTTTTATGTGTTTTATTGGAAAATTGTATCTAAATAATTTCCTTTGGCAGTGTTTCTCCCACTCTCTACCCCTCTAGGCTCCTTGGTGTCTGTCAATTATAGTAAAGGAGGCGGGGCCTTTCTGTCTGTCAGTTTCACTAAAAGTGGTGTGGCCTCTGTGCCTGTCATTCTCAGTGAAGGAGGTGTGGCCTCTGTGAGTGTCAGTCTCACTGAAGATGTTGCCTTTCTGTCCGTCAGTCTCACTGAAGGAGATGTGGCCTTTCTGTCCGTCAGTCTCACTGAAGGAGATGTTGCCTTTCTGTCTGTCAGTCTCACTGAAGGAGATGTGGCCTTTCTGTCTGTCAGTCTCACTGAAGGAGGTGTGGCCTTTCAGTCAGTCATTCTCAGTGAAGGAGGTGTGACCTCTGTGCCTGTCAGTCTCACTGAAGGAGGCATGGCCTCTATGCCTGTCAGTCTCACTCAAGGAGGTGTAGCCTTTATGCCTGTCAGTCTCATGAAAGAGGCGTGGCCTTTCTGTCTGTCATTCTCAGTGAAGGAGGCATGATGACATTGTGTCACATCAAAACAGCTCTTATTCATATTATATCGAATAGCTGGCTACTTTAAAGAAATATTTTTTAAACAGACTGGATCACTCATCGAGATGTGCATCATACAGTCTCAAGCAGAAAAAGTGAAATAAACACAAACTGATGTTATAAGTACAAAAACAGATTCGAAGCTGGCATCTCACCGGAGAGTTGGGGGGCGTGCAGTCGTCTTCACGCACCGAACAGTTCAGCATCCTGAACGTCTCCACACTCTGCTCATGCCTTTGGATAGTGGCCTGGATTGCCTGAGAAACACAAATAGGAGATGTAGCATGAGCCATAGAAATAAAAATCATAAGCAGCATTAAAAAAAAACAAGGAGGGGGGCGGAGATTTCTGCCGAGTCAAAAATGTGACTTGTAGCAGGTGCTCACCTGAATCCAGTCTTTCTTTTCTTCTTCAGTCCTATATGAAAAGAGATTGAACACACAGTCAGTAGTGCCCTCAGTAGTGTTTAATTCACATGATTATTCCATCCATTAATCTTCTATACCGCTTATCCTTTTCAGGGTCAAGGGGAAACCTGGAGCCTGTCCTAGGGAGCATCGGGCACAAGGCGGGGTACACCCTGGACAGGGTGCCAATCCATCGCAGGGCACATTCACACACCCATTCATACACCACGGACACTTTGGACACGCCAATCAGCCTACCATGCATGTCTTTGGACTGGGGGAGGAAACCGGAGTACCCGGAGGAAACCCCCGCAGCACGGAGAGAACATGCAAACTCCGCACACACAGGGCCACGGTGGGAATCGAACCCCGACCCTGGAGGTGTGAGGCGAACGTGCTATCCACTAAGCCACTGTGCACCCTCACATGCTTATTCACGTCCTATAAAAAATCTAGCAACAGATTTTAACGCGTTTTTGGACTGAAATGTTTTGTGAACTCGACCATATTGACCGTCTTATAGCTGTGAGTGTGTTGCTCTGGTAAACTCACCTGGCCTGTAGTTCGAGAGAGCGCTGTTTTCCCGACACCAGAAATGTCCGCGGCACGTTCATACTGCTCGTCTCTTTCAGCTGTGAAACACAATGATGAGTTAACCCACCTCAGCAAATAATGGCAATTACCTTCAGTATCATATTTTCTGGACTATAAGACACTCTAGTTGGTGCCGAAACTTGTGTATGAAAGTTGTCAATTTATCAACGCTAACAATTCTTTATTAACTGAAGAATGACACGTCGTATTTTTGAAAAAATTATCTGTACAAACCTCCATGCCGTCTACATCAATCCGCGCCCGCACTCCAAATTTCTGTCCGATCAGTCTGAGTTTAGGGACACAGTACAGCAACCTGTCATTGAACTATAGAGAGATATAAAGACAAGTCATAGTTTAATGCCAAGCGCTGAGAAAGAACGTATTTTGAAACTTTTTGGCACAGACCCCTCACCAGTATAAGGTATCTGTCCTGCGAGGTTCCGTTCTTGGCCGACAGTTTGAGGATGTGTCCCTCCTTAATGAGTTCATTCGTCGGGTTCACAATGTCCTCCTCTCCCCCGAGCAGCTCATACGCCTTCAACAACTTCCTCATGCGCTCCTGAGGAGCACAAAACATAGTACAAAGGCGCACAAGCTTGTAAAGCACGACGCATTAATGACATGTAAGTCATATTTCCACGAGAATAATGCTTTAAAAGCATCACCTTTGAAAAGAAATAAAAATAAATAAATAAATAAAAAGGTAAGAAGCGATTTGTGCTAATCAGGGCGGCACATTTGATGCTGCCAGTTTGAGTGATTTTCTCTCACAGAGCACAGACTGTGAAAGCCGAGCACTGGCAATTAGCAGCCCTAAATGACAGACTCTGGACGTCCCTCTGCTCATGAAAATGATGGCCATCTCTAATTACAAAGTAGCTCAGCTAAGTGGCAGTGTGAGCTCTCAGCGCAAACACTTTATCAGTGCTGGGAAACAGTGTGGAGAGGAAGTTTAGGGTGATGTCGTTGAGTTCAGCACACGTAGGCCTCACGGCTCATACATACACTTCCAGAGACGCGTGTGCGCGCGCAAGTGTGTGTGTGGGTTGGGTTTTGGAACATCTACTCACCATTTTCCTAATGGCTGCATTGGAATGCTCGGCTGCTGTAGCAATCAGCTCCAATGATTCTGATGGAGAGAAATGACACATTTTTATTTTAGGAGTGAAAAAAAGGAATCTATGTTGTATGATAGTGGAGAGCTGGCTGGTGGGCGGGGGAAATGGGGCGTGGGGGGACCTCACCCACGGAAGCACTAAAGCAATATGTATATGGGTCAAATATAAGATGTGGGGTTTTATATAAGATATAATTAAATATAAGATGTGTAAAACACTGTATTAGTTTTAAAGAAAGTTATTATTAGTAGTAGCAGTTGTAGAAGTATTAGATGTACTAGTAGTGGTTGTAGTATTAGCTGTAGTAGTAGTAGTAGTAATACCAGCTGTAGTATTATTAGGAGTAGTAGTAGTTGTAGTATTAGTAGAAGTAGTAGCAGTTGTTGTCGTAGTGGAATAGTAGTATTAGTAGTTGTAATATTAGTATCAGGAGAAGCAGTAGTAGGTGTAGAATTAGTATTAGCTGTTGTAGTAGTAGTAGTTGTAGTTGTAGTAGTAGAATTAGTAGTAGTATTAGTTGTTGTGGTTGTAATATTAGTATTAGGAGAAGCCGTAGTAGTAGTATTAGTAGCAGTAGTAGTAGTACTTGTAGTATTAGCAGTTGTTGTTGTAGTAGAATAGTAGTATTAGTAGTTGTAATATTAGTATTAGGAGAAGCCGTTGTAGTACAGTAGTAGTAGTAGCATTAGAAGCAGTAGTAGTTGTAGTATTAGTAGAAGCAGTAGTAGTACTTATAGTATTTATAGAAGCAGTAGTAGTAGTTGTAGTAGAATAGTAGTATTAGTAGTTGCTGTCGTTGTATTAGTAGCAGTAGTAGTTGTTATAGTATTAGTAGAAGCAGTAGTAGTAGTAGTAGTAGTATAATAGTAGCATTAGTAGTTGTAATATTAGTATTTGTAGTAGTAGTTGTAGTATTATTAGTAGAAGCAGTATTAGTAGTAGTTATAGTATTAATAGAAGCAGTAGTAGTAGTTGTAGTAGAATAGTAGTATTAGAAGAAGCAGTAGTAGTAGTAGAAGTAGTTGTTGTTGTTGTAGTATTAGTGGTAGTTATAGTATTATTAGTAGTAGTAGTAGTATTAGAAGAAGCAGGAGTAGTTGTAGTGTTAGTAATAGTAGTATTAGTAGTTGTAGTAGTAGAGAACCCACTTAATATAAAGTTATAAAGTATAATTCCACTTTATTACTCTGTTGTCTCATAAAAGTGTTTAGTAAAATGTACTGTAAGTACGAATGAATGCCTGGCACGATTTTAAAGAATATTTTTTTAATACCTTGTAATCACTGCCCCATTTCACATTTACTAGCAGTACTCTATTCCCTTCAGCCAAATCAAATTCTTGTTCTGGAACAAACTCTTCCGTACTCGCATTTTCGTCTGCTTACAAAGAACGAACGCACTAAGAATATTTAAAATAGTTGAAGACAAGTTCTTGATTCTATTGAAACCTAAAGGACGAGTCAGCTGTGTGTTTCCAACGACAACAAATTCATAGACCATAGAAATTCATGATTTATTGCAGCGGCGTTTCCATGGCGTATGAGACAACATATAACTGTTTTCAGTTCTTTCTTTCAACTAAACGGAGTTGCTAAAATCCGATTTGAACCTAAATAAGATGAGAACTACAGGAGATACTGCAGTTTTTAACTTTTAATTCGTTCGTTCATATAAGCAGTGCCTGAAATAAAGGTTTGTTGTTTTCATCTGGCTAGTCAGCAATTACTTTAAGTCAAGGGGAAGCTGTTAGCATGAAACCTCACTGAAAATCAGTCTTGCGTTCACTGTCTGTATTTTCCAGCTTCATTATTATTGTGAATTGTGTAACTAATTATGTTACTCTTCTGGCATTTTCCTGAAACAGATTCTGTATAATGATGCACTACTAGCGTGGCCTGTATTTTGGCATCTGGTAGCTGGTCCCAAGCTGGATTTTTCAGCATGAATGTCAAGTGCTCAGCTTCGCGCCTATCCATGCATGGTAACTTGGCAAGAAAACTTTTCCCAGTAACACAAGCCTGGCTCTTTGCATTCTGGGTACAAAGAAACAGCCAATGTCTACCACCAGTAAAAGCAGCTGGAGGTCTGTTTACAGTTAGCGGAGCCTGCAGGAACACAGAGCGCTCTCGCTTTCTCTCTCTCTCTCTCTCTCTCTCTCTCTCACACACACACACACACACACACACACACAAACTCACTCTGCGCATCTTTAAAGTCCTCAGCGTCCTCGGGCAGCCGGTGCAGGTAGTCCTTCAGCAGGAGCTCATAGCGAGGGATCCGCTGTACTGGCTCTAACATGTGGTGCTGTAGGGTGAGGTTTCCGCACATCTCCTCTTTCTGAACACACACACACACACACACACACACACACACACATACCAAGAGGAAGGAGATATGTATGAACTCCTGAACACAATCAGAGAGCGAACTGCTAGTACTAAAAAAGATGAAATAGACTAAATATGTCCAAAACAAAAAATAAAATATTATAAAAAATGATAAAATCACACAAATGTCCTTCTTCACGTTGAAAAAAATCAGTATTACAATTTATTGCTTTAAGAGATTCATCAGACATCCTTATTTGAAAGCTATGAAAAACAGAACTATGCATTATGGGTGGGCAATATTGACAAAAATATCATATCACGATACTTGAAGACATTTTAACAATATGTATCACGATATATATTAGGCAAAACGATGGTGTTGTTGCATTTAAAAAAAAAACAAACAAACAACAAACTGTGAAAAAATACAATTTGAAACATTCAGTACAAATTTAACAGCTAATCTGTTGCTTCTAATCCGAGTTTCAAACTGGTAATAATATCTCAGAAAAAGGAACTGCGGCACACTTTATCACAATATCTATATTATATCATCATACAGCCCAGCCCTAATACACATCATTCTTAATTAAGTTCAGTGTTTATAAGGCTACGTAACAACTACAACTACCTAAGCCCTAGAGAAGACTGACATAAGCAGTTATAAAGGCGCATCCCAACAGGCGTCACCCGTCATGAAGACCGCTCTCCACCCTCTCCACCTCTCACCCAAGCTACAGATTTAAGAT
Organism: Ictalurus punctatus; assembly: GCF_001660625.3. Taxonomy (NCBI): domain Eukaryota; kingdom Metazoa; phylum Chordata; class Actinopteri; order Siluriformes; family Ictaluridae; genus Ictalurus; species Ictalurus punctatus. The sequence goes on from NC_030420.2 coordinate 31,420,319, forward strand.
GACATAGGGGTATTATAACACTTTCTAACTTTGCTTCCATTAGAACTTGTAGTCATTAACGTGAGTCATATAACGTGACATGAATATAATATGGCATGACAACCGTCCAAACCAACTCATGCTAATTCAGCATCAGAGAAATAAACATAACTCTGTCAGTACAGTTTCAGGGCATATAATCAGTAAAATCTACTTAAGGGCAAGAAATAATATACATATAGCTGTCATAAAAGTGTCATGGCATTGTCATAGGTGTTAATAAAAGTCTTAGAAATTAATTAAGGAAAAATGACTCTCACTTTACTCAAGGCCTGCAAAAAAATATATATTTTATTATATTAAAAATATTTATTATTATATTAAAAATTATATTATATTAAAAATATTAAAAATATTTATTATTTATAATAAATATGTATTATATATTGTTATTAATCTATAATATATTAATATATTATATATATTATATTATTTATTTTATAAATAAAAATATATATTTTAATTTTTTTATATATATATATATATGTGTGTGTGTGTATATATATATATATATATATATATATATATATATATATATATATACCTCATTATTTAAATAGTTTGATGTCATTGTCATAGTATTCCTAAAACTCTTACAGAAATACATACTAGAAATATACTGCGCTATAAAGTCATATTAGACTATCATAACATTGTAATGTCAGGCCAGAAAGCTTCATAACATGTTATGTTGCTTGACTCAGGTGTTTTGTGGCATTAAATGGCAGCTGACGCGTGTTGCCATAAGCTTTTTTAAGCCTTTACGTATGTCATTGTCAGGATTTATGAAGGGCTTATGTAGCTGAAATGCAACTTCATGAACAAGTCAAGTGTACAAGACGCATAATTCCATTCTTTGGACGATCAACAGTTTGCATTTACTGTATTTATTACATGAAAAGTCCATGACATTACCACCCATTCTGTACTTTTTTTTTTTTACTTCCACTGTTTTATACTTCTGTCTCGTTAAATTGTTTTTTCCCCCCATGAAAAGTGTGATGTAAATAAAGCCATTATTATTATTGTTATTAATATTATTATTAGTAGTAGTAGTATTCTTGTAACTCTCTCATTAAGGCTTCTGCTTACACTAGTATTCATTAGTCTAAAAATCGTCTGAAGAAGTCTCGAGGATGATTCATTCTCCATCATGCGCAGAGGTGTTGGCACACTCGTTATTTTTTAATTAAAACGTTCTGCTGTCAACACGCCGCATTAATTAAATCGAAAGCAGTTGAGTGTTTTTGAATCGTTTTCATTGTATCCTGTGCGTGCTTTTTTTTTTTTTTTTTAACGCATGGGTGTGAATAAAGTAAAGCTGGCGTCTAATTAACACCAGTTGTAGCTGCGCGCGAGACGGCGCTGGCGAGAATCCACGTCTTTCACACATCTGCAGAAAGTGTAATGCTCTTACTCATCCCAGACCAGCAGAGTGTTTAACAGAAGGCCCTGCTTCCACTAACCGCTGAGGAGAGTATGCTCTCATATCCGCGCCATCCACCCACACACACGAAAACACGGGATATTTTCCAAAGCCTTTCAAAGAACGAGCACGGGAATTCATAGAAATGGGTGATTATTATTTTTTTTTTACAAATACAACATAACAGACACGGCTTCCTGTTTCTCTCAGATATACCGAGGAGCTGGTCTGGAAAAGAAAGGAGGGAAGAAATATTATTGCGTAATCTTCTGTTTATCAGATTCAAAAGAATTTGACAGGTTTTGGTGGAGAAAGTGATCCGCCAGCGCTACAACAAGCCCTCAGGAGTGTAGCACGGTGCTCTGAACATGTGTACAGATTTGTGCATAGGGAAAATGCAGTTCATTTTAACTCTAGAACCTATTGTGGTGGCCGTGGTCCGAGCTGACTTCACAGCCTGCTGAAAGAAAACACTAATGGATTCCATTAACCATTTCCCTGTCGCTTCTTCTGATTTGAATGGATACTGGAATCATTAGGCTACTAGATTCACTAGAAATCTCTAAAATGAGACCACCAGAAAACCATTACGAACCACTAGAATGCTCTAAGACACACAGGATCCCATAAAATCCCATTAGAAAGCAGGAGAAATATCTTGGATGAGACAACTAGAACACATTAAAGCCCCTTAGTTATCACTACAAATCTAAAACATGTGACCAGAAACACATTAAAACCCATTAGGAACCACTAGGAATCCGAATTGGTGAGCATGTTCGGCAAGGCCGTACCTGAATGTCGTGAACGATGGCTTTGAACTGTGACGAGCGCTCCATCCAGGTGTTCACCAGCTCCATGGCCGTGTCAAAGTTCTTCACATATTCGCCGTACATCTTCAGGAAAGGAGCCAGTTTCTGGAGGATGTCCCCGATCCGCGGGTTCACATCCCTGAGAGTAAAGGTCAAGAGTCAAGGGTCGAGTAGGGGTCGTATGGAGAGCTTGCAAGCAGAGAACTCATCACCTCTGTCTAACCTCACACATTTGTGACCACAGAGGAACACACTGAGGTTTCTCAATGGTCAGATGAGGTGAGGAGGTCGAGTGGGAACATCAGTGTGTACATTTTGGTCGAGAGGAGGAAATGGCGGACGGACCGGAGACAATGCTGTTCCTTACCCAGCACTGTGGTACGACTCAGCTAACAGTCTGCTCTCTCACTTTCTCACCAACACTGTGTCTTTGTCGCTCTTACACTATCTTTGTTCTCTCACACTCCTGCTTACTTTGGCCATGTTTAACCTCCTTTCCACATTATTTACTCTCACCCCCACTCTCCCTCTCTGCACTCCTCTTTCATCTTTCTCTCACTTATCTTTCACTCCCTCACTTCCATCGCTGTCCCTATTCTTCAGTTCCTTCCATATTTCAAGCTGCAGTCAGATTACAAATTTGCAGTTCATATCTCCGTGTGAAATATCTCCTATATATCTCATATCTCAGGGCTGACCAAGGCGGGACTGGAAGATCGGTGATGAAGACATTTGTCCATTTTGATTCTCCGCAATTAGACTGTGGTTTCGTAACTTCATTTTTTCTGGGATACAAAACCTTTAATCGCTGTAGACGTCCACTTAAAGGAATGACATGTTTCACTTACTACCATGAGTGTGCCTTTAGCTTGTTTCTCTCCTGCCTCCTGTCCCCTATTCACTCACCACTCCTCCATGCGTTTCTCCAGAGCTGGCAGCAGGAACTGTTGATGGAAGCAGTAGATAGAGCAGATGTTGGAGAAGATACCCATCACCACCTCGCAGGGGAAAGAGCCTCGTGCTCGTGCCTCCTCCATCAGCCGCCTGCAGAACACCTGGTCCAGGAGGTGAAGCCTGGACACGTACGCCTTCTCCGTGTGGAGGAGCTCGTTGGCAATGTTAAACACACGCTGTTGCACTGATAGCTGCAAGGCAAAACACACACACACACACACACACACGCACACACACATCTGTTGGACATCTGGATTGACATTTCGAAAGTCAAGAGTGTAGTCAAAGCTCAGTGTCCTCCAGGACACTTGACATTCTTTTGCGTGCAGACGTTTCTACGGCCCATATTTTCAGGGTCATAATGCAGGCGCAAATAGAGAGCATAAAATTACAGTGTTGACGTGAGGGTATGGCAGAAATATTCTTGGTATTCCTGTGACCATTAGTGCAGGTGACAATGCGGTGAAGAGCAGTTTAACTGTAATAAAGGGTGGGCTTAAAATGAGTACATGATCAAGAGGAGTCCTGCTGAGGAGATCCAATCAAATCAGAAACTCTCGGTGACATTTTCATAATGAAGGATGATTAGGTTTCACGTTGATTTTTTTAGTAGCAGATATAACCGGATGGCGGCTTCTGATTTCGAGGATCATTTACATTAGTTAAATCCTTGGCACTATGATTCCTTGAGCCTGTAATCATTTGTTATTATCTGGTGGGGGGGCAGGCGTAACCTAGATGGTGTACATTCACCAGATGTGGAATTTTAAGGCTTTAATTCAAGTCAAGCAAATAATATTTTGGCTTGGTGTCAGAGATATGAGGTAGGATTGTTGATGCATTCTTGGAACAAAGTTGGTTCTAAAGGCACTTCCAAAAGCATGTAGGCGTGTAGAGCTAAGAACGTACTCGGAGAACACTCTGATTCGGTTCACAAATACAGCAACGGGAAAAGGTCAACAAACCTGTGCCAAGTGTGTAGAATCACAAAAAAAATCAACTGAGCACGAAGAACACGAAGCTGGCGCTAAGCAAATGGTTCGCTAAGGATACAATTAAGTAGTTTTAAAACATTTCATATTTCGCAACCGTCATTTATTTGCCCTTTTTGTTTGTTGGTCCAAATCTCCAGAACATTTCTACAACCCAAAACAAACCCCATGTTTGGTTCACTTCCTGCAGTTGGGTTGATTCAGGATTGAATCGCTTTCTCACTCCAGTTAAACTTCACCCATATGCTATATGTAACTATACCCATATGCCATACAATAGATTTACATGCATCCGAGATCAAAAACACTTTAATGTGCTCATAATTTAAATTGCAGCATTACTCAGTATCACAAACGACTCGTTCAATGATCCGTTCTAAAGGATTCATTCTGAACTCCTCCTTTCAGAGAGCATACTCTGCTCTGATTGGTCAGATGTCCCAGTCTGTTGTGATTGGTCTATTACTGTCAGCGTGTTTCAAAAAGGAAACGCCCACTACCGTAACGAGTTTCAGCTCCGTCTGTCAGCGAGCAGCCGATGAAGACCAGAGGCGGGGCTTTTTATTACAAACTAACGTAGGTTAGTACAGGAAGTAAAGTCTGGAATCACTAACGACTCGATTCAGCTGTTCAGAATCGCTTCCTTCTTTTGGGAGTCGATAACTCGGTTTGTCGTGCGCTTAGATTTTTGAAACTTTGCAGACGGTTGTACATTCACAAACAGCTCTATAACACACGACATGAAAGGGAATATCTGAAAAACCCATAATAGGTGCACTTTAAGTTCTGGCCACAACTGATAGCAGCTGAGTGAAGAATTTATAAATATGCCAGCATTATAGTATTGCAATGTTATATAACAACGTAAGAAAATTCGCCCATTTCTGATATTATCATATTCCACAAAATTCTATATAAATGTAATACGATTCATTCCGATATCCAAAATTCATTCAAATTCCCAGAATGTTTAAATAAATAAATAAAAATCTATTGTGAATCCTCTTGTTTCTAACAACAGTTTTATAACCAAACCTACCTCAACAGAGTCTTGTCTCTCTGCTTTGGGCTGAGGCTGTATGGCCATGGCGTTCTCACTCTCATCCCCGCTCCCTTCTTCCAAATCGCTGTCTCCCTCCGAGTCCCTCGCTCCTTCCTCCACGGCAGCGACAACGCCTTCTCCTGCTGGTCCTTCCACACAACCGCACGAGGAAGAGGAGGACAGGCGAGGAAGAGACATGCACACCTCTCGGTCATCTCCGGCGAAGCACAGCTCCTCACTGTGAGACGGAGAGCTGATGCTGTCAATGCCACTGTCCCGATTGGCTAGTTTAGTGTCCGTTTGCTGTGGAGGAAGGGACAGGCGGTCAGGAGGGATTTCCGAGTGGCCGAGGTCTCTTATCTCCATCGCGTCCAGGAGTTTGTCGGAGGCGCCGTAGCCGGACTCCGTGGAGAGTCGCTTTTCGGAGCAGGAGGCTCCCAGCTCGTTATCGTCCTCCTCTAAGTCCTCCTGCACTTCCCCTTCCTCTTTGACTTCCTCCTCTTTTTCCTCCTCTTCCTCTGATCCTTTCTCCAGCTCCTTCTTGACAGAAGGAGGCTCTGTCGGCTCGTTGAGGGAAGCGCAGGGTAAAATAGCGTCCGTAGCAGGCTGTGGATCAGGTACCCTCGGCATACACATCACCCCCCCTGTGATATCGGGCACCATGATGATTTGCTCCCTGAAAACACACAAAACAATAACAAGTTATAATAAAGTAAGACTGGAAATGTTTCACCTCATGCTTCCTGACATGAATGTGATAATTACATTCTGGGAGGACAAACAGCGACTACAGTAATGTAAAAAGGATGCTGTAAGGATGCGCTTCTCTCTCACCGCTCAAATCTCTCGATGAGTGACAGGACACACGTTGGGGAGGAGCTTCCCTCGGCCCGCGGCAGGCCTGTCCGTGATTGGCGAGGGTCTGCTGGGAGTGGGCGGGATGGAGGCGGGGGTAGGGGTTTGTCCGGGGGCCGGGGTCGGCGACCGCCCTGTTGTTGGAGATGTGCTGGTTTCGGGGGCACTGAGCAAGACAAAATCAATAAAGCAATCGCTATTGTAAGTCTGACCGGGTCACGTGACTAGAGGGGCAGACAGGGCCATGCAGTATTTCTGGGCCAGATTATATTATCTGATATTACTATTACAGGTTTTTAATAATGCTCTACTTGTTTCACAGACCTTACACAACATTAAACATAGCTATAAACATATAAAATATAGACTGTATTGTTTATTTATATAATTAAAATCATGAGTTGCCAAATTGCTGCAGTATAAGGGGAATAATGCGCTTTAAGACATGCTGTTTTATAATACAGTACAACAGCACAGCCCTAAGTGATTTATTCCTTAAATAAAATCCAGCAAACATTGTAAACATTAAAAAAAATATTACATACATGTCGTCTGAACAAAAAGAGGACTGGCAGACCCACCTAGCGGTTTGGGACCGGGTAATGGCGGCCGTGTTTTAGGGGGCAAAGGTGGGGCGTTTTGAGGTTCGTTCTCGCTTGTGCCGTTGCAGTGCTGCAGTCCCAGAGGCCCGGGGTCCGAACAGAGACGCTGAGGGGCCTCATGGGCTCCTGGACACGGGCCCGGCTCCAGAGACAGACTCTTAGTCAGGAGCCGAGGACTGGACGCGGACGGGCCTGAGAGAGACAATTAGAAAGAGAGAGCGAGAGATCAGTCTTTTGCATACGGTGTTTAAATATCATTAATTTCTCAACACTTCAATATAAAACCGAAAGAGTGTGTCAACACATTCGTTATTCAGTAGTAAACACTCTCAGTAGTAAACACTGGGCTCTTTGGATAAACCCCTATGAGCCCTCTCTAAAAGAGAAACCCTCTGTTGTAGGGTTCTGCATGGGTTCCCCAAAAAAGACAAAACAAATAAATAACCTTTTAGTGAATTAGTAAGTATTAAAATTAGTAAGCAACAGTAAGAAAACCGCGAGGCAAACAGCATCCAGTGTGACCACTGTTTAAAAATGACTGATTTTTTTCACTGACCAAGTAGACCACAGGCTTTCTTGTTTTCTACTGGCACGCAAGATTGAGCTTTACAAATACACAGGTCAAAGTTCACCTAAAATAATTTTTTTTTCTAAACATACTCTTTTCTAAGAAAGCAGAAAACTGTATGTTTCAGGTGTCTATTGGACCACATCAAGGAGTCGAAAACAGTAAATGCTCTGTCTTAGCCATACGTGTCAGCCCCTCTGTTTTAAGACGCTATATTGAACCTTTTTTTCTGGGTGTGTATATAAGGCATTAGAGCACGTCATGGAGGAATTAGTTTGCATTTGATCAGTCCTGTAATATCTCCTAATTATTCTGATCGGACGCTTCACTCATTTCTCTCAATATGTACTCTCCCACTCTCTCTCTCTCTCTCTTTCTCTCTGCTGTAGTCATAAACACTACACTTCTTTCAGGCTTCAGTGTAAACAGAGCGGCTCAGATTATAAGAAGCACTTCTCATTGGCTGCTACTGGACTCGAGGTGATACACAGAAGAGCACCAGATGAAAGAAATCCCACTCTTTAAATGCAAATCCAAATAAACTCACTTTGATGAATGCGTTTGGTACGCGGCTTGGATTACAGTCTTACAGAACGGTTTCCTGACAGCTGAGAGATTTTCGCATTCAAGCCATGCGGTGGAATAACCGAGGGGATGCGATGACAGCGTCATTACGCGGTGAGAGCTTTAGGGCCGGATTAAACACTACCAGTAGCTTTTGATCCAGTTTCAACTCACGCTCTGATAACTGACATCTAAAACGATGTAAAAGACGACTGAACTGCAATTTCTGTTCCGTAGTGGCTAGTCTTGCTCTGATAAACGCGAAACCATTTGACTAATAAACTTCTCCTTCGCAAAATGAAAACATCCATTACGCAACTTACGATTTCATGACGGAGCCAAACACAAACGATTAAGTCATAACTTGCGCACTTCCACACTCAATCACAAGAGGAGAGTGCTTGGACCCCGTAATCACTGCTTGAAGCTATTTTAATGGTTTGTTTAGTTTTTTTTTTTAACATTATACGATCAATAATTTGCATAAAACAATTCAGATTTTGCTCGATGATATTCACTCGATGATATGTTATCCATGCAACACAGTGTCGCACACAAATGTAGTAAAGGGAAAAAAAAAAATCCAAAGGTAAAAATCAAGAGCCCAAATGATTTTCAACCTAGAAATTAAAATAATCATTATTAAAAATATTTCATATTTCATATATCATATACAACACTATTAATCTAAGAGTTTGTTTATTTACAGTAGGCCTATTTTATGAATGCACAGCTAAATTTAGCAGGCAGGTCGATTTCCATGTAATTGAGCTCTTAACTGTGGCTTTAGGAGATTTCTCTGAAAACGTGAACGGTTTGAACGCTGCTTGCGTGCGTCTGGAGTGGATTATGTAGGTCAGTGTGTTAGAGTGTCGGCCTACAGCGTAGCCATGCTGTGTTATTATTTGGCTGTTTAGAGGCTCAAATCAGTCCCAACAATTCATGGCTCCCGTCGCATAACGACGTCGAGAACAAGGAAATGCTGAACGAGTGAGCTGTGCCAGCCTCATGGGTAAACAGGGCCATAAAAATTCTTCTCTGGAAAAAAAAAAAAAAAAGTATGATTAAAAACAAATTCTGGCATGGAATTTTTTCAAAAGTGCCACAGACAGGTCGGATGGTGTGCAGACTACCCGTGTGACGTTACGATTTTTTTTTTTTTTTCTAAAAAGGAGAAAGAAATTCTGGCATGTGTACCATTACCCGGAGGTAATTGGTTCCATATGACGACACTCGTACCCACTTCTGTAGGCAGGGGGCTGAAATGACTTCCACATGCTCTGTTAAAATGCCTTAAAGGGGAAGAGAAAAAAACAGGAGAGGAGGGCGAAAACAAAGCTATCCCGGCCGCAGACTCGACCGCTCAGTGTCTTCTGGGTTTGCTTTATTTCATCCCTTGTTTTAGTTCTCAAACCTTCTCTGAAATACTCCAGTGCGCCGGATGTTTAGACTGAACCCAATCGGCAATTTTTTGACCTACAAGCCCATTTTAGGAGAGAAATGTAAAATATTTGCACCCAGAATGCACAGCATTTTGCACGGAACACATACAAGCACGTGTTACACATTCATCAAGTGTCTTCACTATCGCTTTTGAAACGCGATACGGAAGGTCACGCACTACTACAAATGCCTCGTCGTAATCCTATACACCTTCAAATATACAAACACAAAGCGAGAGTTACAAATCGAAGTCATAAAACATAAAGCTGTAGAGAAAATTTATGCGACACATAAGACATATTGTTCCATAGTCATCAAAAAGCAGACAGAGGAAAGATATTTTCCATTTGTTCTTGCCATTTTTTCCCCCCTTTGCAGTCTCTAGACCAGCCTACGTCATTCAAACATCTAAACAGATGGATAAATTCTCTCTCTTTCATTCCACAGTGTCTGTCTGCTCTTTTTCAGAAAGCACAAATTAAAGTCTTCTAATCTGTCTTCTATAAAGCTGGGTATTTTAGTAGCCCTCTAATAGGCCGGCATCTTCATGCCAATGGAACCACAAATACATGTTGCATTAAAAGTGTGAAGTAATGAAGGACAAATTCATGACCAGATTCATAAATCTATAACCTAGTATCTGTGAGTACAGTCATCGTATTATGTTTGAATCGGAATTTATGAACCACCGGTTACTGTCATGTAATGGAAGCTGAGGCGGAAGCAAGTGCAGGAAAGGCAGTATAATCAAACAAAGTCCACAGGATTAGGCAGAAATCAAAGTACAAGGCAGGCTAGGGTCAAACGATCAGGCAAATAGGCAAAACTAGGCAGAGTAGAGGATCGAGGTCAACAGAGAAAACAAGGTCAAAGATCAGAAAAGCAAACACGATATAAGTCTTGGAAATACGACAGAGACTAGGTAACCGAGCGTAATACTTCGCGAAGTCATAGTGTTCAAAAAGTCTCTTTTATAGCGTGGTTGTGAGTGCTGTGAATTGGATGCAGGTGTGCATGATTAGAATGAATGTGAGTGTTCTGTGCGTGTGTGAGTGTTCTGGGAATTGCAGTCCATGGTGAGTCCATAAAGTGAAAATATTTCAAGCATTTTTTTATTTTTTTTTATCTTGACGATTACGGCTTACAGCTCACGGAAATCAAAAATCCAGTATCTCGAGAGACTAGACTAAAAAAATTAATAATACAGAAAAGTCGACAATTTACACTGATCATCCTGTTCAAAAGTTTACATCCCCCTTGCTCAATGTAACTTACCTTAACTAGCAAGTAGTAAGTCATCGCTTGTAGTTTGTCTCTTCTGGCTGTGTGGAAACTACTGAAATGGGAACTAACTTCAGGGGGGAACTGTAGAAAAGTCGGACCACGCGTGCCATAAGATCCGAGTATTCATTCAAGCCAAACGTTTGGATTTTTCTGCTTTACCACATCCAACCTAATTTGCTCCGTATCATGCATGTATGTTGCCTGTTGCTTTGTCACATGTTCGTGTGAACGTAGGGTAACTGTCAACATGCAAATGGTAAAACGATGAACTAGGGTTAGCATTGAACATGTCATGATTTGCAAAACTAAGATTTCTGAAACTGACCTTGTATCTACAGTTCATAAGTTTATACAGTGTAGAATCGCTTATATTGTTGTTACCGTCGCTTCATAACTAACTTTTACAAATGTCTTTAACAACCCTTTATAAATGTTAACTCTATATCTAACTTTTTTTTTTAGAGTTAGTTTTTTTTTAACAATGGAAAAATTTTAACAACGGAAGACTTTTTCGATGGATAAACGTAGCTAGCTAACATAACACACCATGGCAGGTGGCATATTGCTAGCATTAGCTGTCTAGATAGCTTAGGCAGCTTTCTCTTCAGCACGGAGCTATACTTGTTGAAAAAGTGTAGCTGTTTCTGCCTTTACACTGAGAAGCGAATCGTGACAAATGATTAAAAAATTTAAAATGACATGCGCAGCACTAGAAATAAATGAGATTGAGAACGTGCTACATAATATGATACAAAAAGATACAAGATTAGGAAATTATAATGACGTTAGAATGACATGTGAGCACTTGTCTTGTTTATACACACTTACAGGAGCGTGAAGTACATTTGTAAGACCAATCTCCCGGCAGGGGCCTGACGCTAACACAATGCTAACATGAATAACGACCTGGATATGCAGTGATGCTTCCTTCTGACTGACTGAGGTTTTCATGCTCCACTTCCCATGCCGGTCTTTCAGTCCGATAGAAGATACAGTAAAGAGGGATACAGAACTAAAGTACGCTCCTATTGAACCTTCAGAGATCCATTCTTAAGTGCAAAATGCTAAAATGTCTAATTAGCATTCTTACTAGGGCAGCCATTTTTGAAAGTGTTCGAGAAACCGGTTTCAGTAGGACTTCCTCGTTGTACAGCAAGAAGATCACTAAACCCAGAAACATCCTCAGAGTCCCAATTTATAAAAAGAGTGTAAGATTATTTATATTAAAATGAAAAAATTGACTATATCCTCTGTAATTAGCTACTGAAATAACTGTCAATCTAGCTTGCTAGCTGACGCTGGGTGGCTAGTCGACTAACAGTGAGTGTTTGTATTTTGAGCTAGGCTATACTGTATGTTATCTGCAACAAATAGCTTTATCTATATCAGTTTGGTGTCCTTGTACCTTGCTTCAAGCTAATACAATCATTAATCAGCTAGCTGTTAGCCAGCTGTTAGCTAGCTACTCAATAGGCTATGATAGTGTTAAGGTTTTTTACTGACTCTTGTTTGTGAATAAGCAGCATGTACACATGTACACAGTTTGAAAATACTTTTAGGTTTCTGTCAGAATAAATGACCATCAGAAGTCATCTATCGAACACTAACACGAAACTAGCTTGCTGTAGTCTCGCTGTTTCATTTCAGGTCCTGTTAATCCAACTTTATAATGTTTAATAATATCATGAGCACATGACCACATGTTTAGATGGAAATATGAGCCAAAATATTGTGCTTGAAGGCATTTGAACAATTCACCATGTGTACCGTGATATTTCGTTCAGCTAACAAACTGCCGGCACTTTATTATTTACCAGTAAAGGATAATAAATGACATTTTACCTTTTAAAAACCTACTACAACAATTTTGACATCTAATCAGCTGTTTCTAATTGGTGGACCTGTTCTAAAAAATAACGACAAACAAAGTGTTAAGACATAATTGATCACGTAGCCCTTATCGACGACAATTTATCGTCATATTACATCACACAGCCCTAATTAACACCCGGGCCTGAGGCGGAAAACACCCTCTCAGCTGGTATAGCTCAAATGAGTAATCTGTAGATAATCCTTTAGGTAAACATTAAGATGATTACATGTCTATATCTGTATATGGAAACGTCCACGGCCGTTTTTCCTACTTACTTGACAAAATCCATGGATTTGATAAACAAACTGGTTTGATATAAGTGTATTTGAAATCTACTGTGAGTTAATGCAGAGGCTCGGCACTATGGCAAAACATCTGAGAGCTGCATGAATGAGCTCAAGGTCAAACTGTCAGAAGCTGTGCATGAATCAAGAGAGCAAAAATCACAAACCGCCCACCCACATTCCCACCCACACACACAAACACACACACACACACACACACACACACATACACTCCTTTTAAAGCATGGGCAAACAGAACACACCAGGAACCTGCAGTGTAAGGAAAGCGAGCGTTTTAGGAGAGTCACAGATTCCTCTGCAGTGAGGAACAGTGGAGCAGACAGGATTCTGGGCTTCAGACGGCTCCACAATGGAGACAGATGAATGGCTGAGTAAGCAGACGAGTGTCAAGTAGGCCACAGTTTTAACAAACATGTTTTTGGCATTCTTTCTAAGAGATGCTTTATCTTACAGACGGCACAGTCCTTGGTCAATTTTTTAAAAATCTGCAACTAGAAAAAAACCCGACTGATTAAAATGCATTTAATTATATGACAATATATGTGTGTAGTGTGTATATATATATATATATATATATATATATATATATATATATATATATATATATATAGATAGATAGATAGATAGATAGATAGATAGATAGATAGATGGATGCAGAAATATGAATTATTTTGGGTATCTTTGGGTATTTTATATCATTTCTAGATTTATGTCTAATGATATAACAATTACTGGGAATCCTCAACCTCAGCAACCAATCATTAGTCTATACCCCCTTGTGTGGGAGGAGTTTGGTGTAATGATGCACCAAAGCTGCCATAATCCTTCAAAAATGTACTTTAACCTCTCATCAGAAGGGGTTTCCCAGTGTTCAAACTGGTAAATCTCAATCTAGGGCCCACTGTATTACTGCTGCAAAGGCAGTGTTTTATTTTTTTTTGACCCAAGTGTCGCTTTAATCCGAACAGAACAGTCAAACACACACAAACACAACACAGAAAAACCTCAGATTCCGTCAGACCTCTGTCTTTCTGCTTTCGGTTTAGCTGTTTGTTCTGTGAGCTTGTGCCCTGCAGAACAGATGTCTGATTGACTCTATCTGTGCAGATCTATAGACCCGGACTCGTTCAACAAAACTGACCTGCTGCTCTGGCAGGTGCTTGTGGATCAATGGTCCATTTTAAAATGTCATCCATCTTATCTGACTTTAACATGAATATTTCATGAATCCTGTACAACCCAATTTAAGGGACGGACTTTGTATGAAAACCTTTGTATGAAAACATCTGTATGTGATAGCTGCGAGATGTAGCTGTAGTGTGTAGTGTTGGTGCATTTTGTAAACTTCTCAGGCAATCATTAGCGTTTGGCATGATATAGTAGCTACGGCTGGGTTTTATTTTATGTTTAAAAAAAAAAACCCCGACAACAACGACGGAGCTGTGTGGCTTTCACGCAGCAGTCACGCCGTGGAAAAACAAACGGAATGTTCGATATTATCTTGTCTACAGTGACTGAATACTTGTTGCAAATTGCAGGCTGTGGACTATTTTTATCCAGACTGAACCGACGGGACAGTCAACACACAGCCGGCGCACAGACACCCGCTCGATTTAAAGCCATGATGTCAACAGATGAGCTAGGGTTTTGTTTTTTTCTCCCTGATATGTTCACAGACGCTTTTAGAAGTCGGTGTCAGATATAAATCATCGATTTATGTCTGCACTAGTGTCTGGAATGTTGTCGGTTCACGTCTCAGGATTGTGCACCTTCACGCTTAACCATCACCACCTCTATGCTCAGACTGCACGAAATATTTAGTGCACGACAAATTAATTTGAAAATAAATAAATAAATGGATAACGGATAATCAAATACCAAAACAGAAAGCATGCAACTGATCACACTCAGAAAGGAGACTGACTTTAGGTAGAATGAAGCACAAACACTGATATATCTCAAAGATCAGATAAACCTTCTGTGACATTTGGGCCTCCAACTCTGTCAATGGCTCGTCATGCATCTGTCATCCACTGTAACCGATACGACACGCCGGCCAATCAAAATTACATTCATGCAACCACGACTACAGGGAAAGACTGTGCATCATCTACATTGTACAGGGAAAGACTGTGCATCATCTTCATCCTACAGGGAAAGACTGTGAAAACCATGCATTCCATAGATAGCTGTTTTTTGTGGGGGTTTTTTTTTTTTTTTTTTTGGTTTTGTTTTTAAAGTAGGCCAGCTACACTGATATCCATGGTGATGCTTTTGAAAAGGGAGAAATGAATAGCTGAGCAGGAAACAGAAACACCAGTAACGCCCACCACAACATGGCACGACAGAGGGAGCGTGGGCATAGTGTTTGCATCCCTTCATAGCAGGGCATTTATAGATTCCTATGGCACAGGACATGAGAAACACTGCAGCTGCAGGATACTGCAGCATGCGCATGCATCTGTAGACGTTTCTGCAGCTGGAACTACCACACACACAAGACTCGTGTGGTTCGGGTTCCTGCATCATGGCCTAACCTTTAAACGCATACAGACACCAGGGTTGGCCATGGCAGTAGTGCATCCTTGAGAATCACACACTAGCGCGCGCACACACACACACACACACACACACACATTGCATGCAACCTAGATGCCAGCATAGCATCTACTGCATCCCTGACTGCATCCTTCCTCCCTGTACACCAGATAGCCACTCTACATAAGTGAAAAAAAAACGAAAAAAAAAACCTGTCAATCAAAGTCCAAAACCGATGCTGCGCGAGACATTAAACAGATTTATGACGTGCGACGTGCAGATTAATGAGATTAGAAGGTATTTACTGACACAACTGCAGCTGTTGCAAGGAATATTCACTTTTTTTTTTTGCATATTTGCTCGGATGCATTTGTATCCTTGCAGCTGCTTCAGACGAAATATGAGATGAATATGATCATAATGCAGAGCGCGTGGTGCAGATGCACGTGAAGATGATGGGCATGAACATCTTTTAATTCCAATCATCAAGCAATGAAAATGCACATATCTAAAAATTAATTAATTAATTAATTTAAATACAAAAATAAAGGGTGCAAAGGCTCTTACCCCGGAGCACATTGGTTTTCTCCATGTACATCGCACAGCAAAGCACGAAACCGGTCATTAAAATACAGCACGGGGGGAGACCTGTCCTCCCCACACACGCTTAAACGACGGGGAATAATAATAATAATAATAGTAATAATAATAATAATAATAAATGACTAATTAGCGCAAAAGAGGTGAGATCGCGCGCAATGAAATGGTTACTCGGTACACGGTGAGAAAAGCCCTCGTAATGCAACCGGCCATCTTCAAGAGCACCAAATCACATCAACGGTGTAATAAAATAAAATAAAAAAGCCTTTTAAAAGCGATCAGGGGTGAATTACAACCGATACATGAGCTATCAGATGTTTTTACAGCGATGACACTTGCGAAATAAACGAAAAAATAAAATGCAGTACATTCTCTCCACCCCTTTTCCGGCTGCCCCCATTAACGCATACAGCAGCAGAAGCGCCTCAAACACAGGGAGAAACCACAACCTCCTTAGCTCCGCCCACTCCTGCACACTTAGCCACGCCCGCCCACCATACATAGAGAGCTCTGGCTAAGTTCACCGTGAGCTCTGGTCACGCCTACTACCGTTCCTCTGTTGCCTTGGCAACGTATTCAGAACGTGTTCTAGTTGTAAGTGTGGCCAGTTAACATTCGCATAGCACTGACAGAGCCATGAGAACAACATTTACAGTGTTTAACGAACACCTGCAGAGGGGAATCCATGCGTGCAGTGTTCATCTCACCTTGACTGAACACCTGCTGGTTCATTAGAAGTCATACCGTTTGTCAGACACCTAGGCTGTCTGTCGAATTACACCTCCGACACTTTCTGGACACCGAATGTACACTACAGTCTGTCCCCACATTCACACAAACAGGTGACGTGTCAGTTGTGTCACTTGCGGGGACAGTCCAGAAATGATGGTAGATGCATTTTAGCAGTATCGCACGAGGAAGAGTGCGGTTATACTGAATATCGGCACGGTTGTGATTTGGCTGTAGGTCATCAGAGCCCTGCTGATGTTCAGTATAACCGTACGACTGCATTTACACAACAGTTCAGTACAGTATAAAAGGAAATTAATATCACGTAAGGGACATTCCGGATACAATACGACCACGTGTTCGGTTTATTTTTGCTCCGCTAGCGGAAACAGTTCCCGAAGAAGCCGCACTCCGTTTACAGCACGTCGGCTAGCTCGCGCTGACGTTTACGTTCCCGTTAAAATCGGCGTCCCTTCTTGCTTTTATTTCCCGAAAAGTGTGATTTGCCATGTCCGCTGATGATGATGATGATGATGATGATGATGATGTCGTTAACACTACTGTGGTCCAGGGGCGTAGTTTAGCGTAGTTTTTTTTTAGGGGGAACTGGGTAGCAATTAGTTTATGTTCGTTAGCAATTACAAGCTCCCCCCCACCCCCACCCCGCCCATATTTATACCATGATCAACTGAAATACATGCAGAAGTAATATATTCCTTTCCAAATCGTTTGTGAGTTTGTCATAATAAATGACATAAAAATACTAAAAGCTCCCCCCCCCCCCTTACACAAGTTGGAATCACCCAACTATTTATTGTCTCGGAACACAACGCTTGATTACTGCCGTTTGACTGGGAGACCACAATTCAGGGAGGGACGATAAAAAATATAAAACATGTACTCTGGAGGTAGGATAATATGGTGTAATCTAGCTAACGACACTTATATTACGTTGCACATATTGTAGTTAGCTAACTCGTTACAATTTAGTCATAACTGTCAATAGAGGCAACAATAATATCAGTTACTTCATTCCAAGCTTTATTTTTCGTTTAGTGATTCTAAACACATTTAATGAAATGATTCATCATGATCATTTGCCAATCAAATTCCAAATTAGGATAACTCAGAGTTCAGTTGTTTTGACACAGTGTTCTCTATACCTGGCCAAGAGTTAGCGCTCAATGCTAAGTGTAATTATGGCGTAATTATGTTGGTAGGAAATCTCTTTTTTTAGCAATTAACCCACACTTCTCCAGAAAATGTTCATTTTCCTGACAGTTTTGTCTCGTTTCTATTTTCACTCTTCCTTCACATTGTTCACATGAAAGACCTTATCGCTTCTACATCGCTAGCTACGTCGTTAACCTTAGTCTACAGATAGTTAGTTTATAGTTGGTGTCCATATATTTCAATTGCCTTGCAACAGTGCTGTCACAAGCTTCTCAACTTTAATGTATGGACCCACGAGGTCTATTCGAATGGTTTTAAGAAGCCTAATGTTTACTGGTGCGACTGTAAGTCAATACAAGTAAAATGTATTCATCAGTATGTAGCCATGTAGTGACTAGCCTAACTTCCGCATCTCATAATATTAGTAATAATTTAACTCTGAATTCCCCGTTATGACCAAGTGACGGTTAAACCAAACCTTAGTAAAGTAGATGTGTGCCCACCTGCTGAGATTCAGGCTCAGACATGAAATGTGTTAATTGCAGAGGTTTTATAGAACGGTCTGCTTCCTCATTTGGGATTAGAAAAAAAACCACATGATGAGCCATTTCTCTCTTCACATTAGCGTCAAGCTATTAGTGTTAAAGAGCATGTTAAAGAGGCTTCATTTGCATTACAGGAGATGAGATCTAGCTTTTAGCTCACAATGGTGGAGATATAGTGCTGTGTGGACAGTAAAACTACTTTGATAATTGGCTTCAACTAATTGGCGGCCATAATCTCCACCATAACTGGTCTGTGGAACGACCGTGTGGGTCAGTTGGGGTTAGGGTTAGCAGTATGCTGACCCTATTGACTAAAATTCATTTGTAATATTTGTAAAGTAATCTTTTTTTGGACATTCTAATGTATACAGCTGACTAAGTAAGACAAATGAATGCTGGATCAGCTTCCAATAATTAAGGACGATTGATGCTACTTAGATTTATTATGGATATTATAGCACGTTTGTCTCACACAACCAGGGTCGGGGGTTCGATTCCAACTGCTGCCCTGTGTGTGCGGAGTTTGCATGTTCTCCCCGTGCTGTGGGGGTTTCCTCCGGGTACTCCGGTTTCCTCCCCAGTCCAAAGACATGCATGGTAGGCTGATTGGCGTGTCCAAAGTGTCCGTAGTGTATGAATGGGTGTGTGAGTGTGTATGTGAGTGTGCCCTGCGAAGGATTGGCACCCTGTCCAGGGTGTACCCCGCCTTGTGCCCCATGCTCCCTGGGATAGACTCCAGGTTCCCCTCGACCCTGAAGGATAAGTGGTATAGAAAATGGATGGATGGATGGATCAGTAAAACAATATGACAAAAAGGGTTCGAGGTGCACGATAATGTGTTACATTGCTTAGTATTGCAATTAATTCAAAACATTTTCCAGTCCATTTTGACTTTTTGACCATAAATTATGACACTTTGGCCTGAAAAACCAATGCCAAAAATCATGTGATTTTGGTTTTCTTTAAGAATATTATTAATTAGACTTATGTCAGGACTATATTTGAATTAGCTCTCAAGCTTAAAGCTTTCAAGGCAGTAAAACACTATGTAGATACAGGCTGTTTAGATACTGAGGCATGGTTTCCCAAAAATGTGGGACTGAGAGAAAGAATGACACTTTCCCTACTGCTTCCAAGTCAGAGGATTACAGTATAGAAGTAACACTGCTCACAGGTGGCTCATGTGATCACGGTGCATTTTATCATAGTGTGAAGCGTGTTTCTAAAAGGCACATGCTCCGTGCTCGTTGTGAAAGGACTTAATAATCTCCAGTAGAGACTCCATTCAGATTGCAGGCTTTTAAGGTTAGGTATTGTCCTTACTATCTCCCCCCCCCCCCCCCCCCCCCCCTTCCTCTCATTAACCTCTGCTAGGTCTGTGGTACTGTTGCTCTGTCCGGCCTTGGCGCAGTCTGTAGGTTTTAAATGGAGAGATTTACCCCCTGATTTCCCTGGAGAGATGGCCATCTGCCTCCTGTCATCCAGCCCACTCCTGCTGCTCCTACACATACACTCATGCCAGTGATAATAACACACACAACATGAACCTGGGGGCATTTACTTACACATAGACAGATGACAAATAGCCTGCAGTTCTATTTATGGCCTTAATGAAGGCTCCAGTGAGCGCCTTACACCATATACCGTGTATATATATATATATATATATATATATATATATATATATACATAAAAT
Source organism: Ictalurus punctatus (assembly GCF_001660625.3). NCBI lineage: Eukaryota > Metazoa > Chordata > Actinopteri > Siluriformes > Ictaluridae > Ictalurus > Ictalurus punctatus. The sequence continues at coordinate 31,440,359 of NC_030420.2, forward strand.
ACATACCTAGAGTAAGAAAGGTGAATCTTAAATGTATTAAAGGTAGAAATACAAGTACAAGCGATTCTTATGGTGCTGCCCTGCATAATAATACTAATATACCAACGGAGCTATGTTTCCACTGGAAAAAAGATTTCCTTCAATCATGAGCTAAATATCAAGCTACCCGTGTAGTTATATACCGATTTTAAAGTATAAAGAAGCAAAAAAAAGAAAAACTAAATTGTTCCAGAGGTGAAAAACGCATAGAAAATATCCGCACTCAAGTAAATGATTTTAACCGAAATGTTTTCAGCTCAATTCCTATTGAAAGTTATAAACGATTAAAGTTAGGTGCAGGAATGGGTTTAGTGTTTGTATCTTTCCTCATGACTTTATTCATTTGTAATTGAATAAAATCCAACCACGTAAGTTTAACGTAGAGGATGTAAGACAGTCCTTGTGCATACAAGGTAGAAATTTACAGAATAAATCTGATAAAAGTCAAATTTAACACAATTACACAGAAATGAAATTGATGCAGCCTTTTAATAGGCTGTAATCACATCAGTGCCATGAAAAATCATGTCATATATGGTTTAATAATTTGGGAATTACTTGGTGTGGAGTCTTTAAACTGCATCTTATCTCATTTCGATTTTCAAGGTGGAATTTAGCTGTAATATAAACAGCAGACCTACAGCTTTCACTTGAGATGTGTTGACCAATCATGAATTTTGTTATTCAAGCCCTACAGGAATCTGAAATCTGTCCATTCAGCACCAGGTTTGTGTGTGTTATCAACAGAGTCGGGTGTAACGCGTTACAAACTCGAACCTAATGACTGTTTGTGATAATGCAGTAATGTAACGCATTACATTTAAAATTTGCTGTATGTAATTTGATTACCGTCACTGATGGCAATAAAATGACGTCACTCGCGTTACAAATTAATTGTTAAGAAAACAATACTAAGTTCAAATGCATTTTTAAAATGAATCACGTTTTGGCCCGAAGATTTTTCCTTTAGCCGCGAATAATTCTCCGCTTGGAGCGGTTTGTCACTACGTAACTGAACGTCTGTAAAAGAACACCGCGTGTAATATTATATCTTCAGTTGAACAGGAAAATACGTGGAAACACGCATGTCTTAATGGGTGACTGCTCACAATTCTGTCATTGTGAGGAAAAACGGATATACGCCGATTTTTTTTTTAAACCAGTAAATGGCTATAAACTGAAACAGTAACATCCTCTGATGCTGAGCAGGAAAACAAGGTGTGTAAATGTCTATATGAGTTCCAGTTCACGTAAACACGATATGGATATTACATGGACAACAATAATCCGATATTAACCCGATCAAGACGGTACTCTGATTAAGAAACTAGCATGTAAACAACAATTTTTTATTACCTTAATCTGATTAAAGTCATACTCGAACTAAACACAAATCGAATTAAGACGTGTGGAGTATTCCTGTTTTAGTCGTGCTATCGACGTGTGTTACAGACACGTACACACCTTAATCACACTATTAACGTCGTGTGGGTTTATTTGCACGTACAGCACGACAAATAATTAACTGCACTTGAAGCTTTCATAAAATTAAAAATAAAAACACCCAGAACTGTATACGCTCCCATAACGAAGACGAACTGTACGTCGATACGTGAAATTCTGGAGGGAATGTCGGACGGCGTGGCGCGGTGACGTAATGACGTGTGCCGTTAATCGCTCTATGTTCTATAACATGTAAAACCTGAACATGAAAGGAGTATTCTAAAAGCGACTCGTGTAAACACCTTAATAATTGTCTTATATTGAATATAAGAATAAGAATACTGTCTTATTCAGAATAAGGTCAAAAATGAGATTACTGCTGTCCATGTAAACGTAGTCATAGATAGCTTAGCTGTGCCTCCCCTTGGCTAGCGACATCAAACTAGCGAGCAAAAATGACTGAAAAAACGACGAGTTTCACTTTGTAGTGTATTTTTGTAGGTTTGATAGGTTTTGAAAGTAACGTGAAAGTAAAGTAACTAATCTGATTACTCTTTACGTGCAGTAATCAGTAATGTAATCAGAATACAATTAGTAATCTGTAGTCGATTACTTTTTTTGATGAACTCACCCAACACTGGTGATTAATCTGTCTGTGCTGAAAAATGGTACTGAAGAACACTATATGGCCAAAAGTTTGTGGACTCCTGACCATCACACCCATATGTGGTTCTTCCCAAAATGGTCGCCACAGAGTTGGAAGCACACCACTGTACAGAATGTCTTTGTATGCTGTAGCATTACGATTTCCCTTCACTGCCCCAGTACACCTCAACCCCACTGAACATCTTTGGTATAATTTGGAAAGCCGGCATGCACCAGGCTTCTTGCCCGACGTCAGTGCCTGGCCTCACTAATTCTCTTGTGGTTGAATTCTGGGAAGGCTTTCCGCTAGATTTAGGAGCATGGCTGTGGGTACACTCCGAAATCTAGTGGAAAGCCTTCCCAGAAGAGCAGAGGTTATTACAACAGTACGGGGACGACTAAATCTGGAATGGGATGTTCCAAAAGCACCGTAACTATTTGAAATGGGCCAAAATACGCATATACTATATATGTGAGGGTTAACTAGTAGCTGAACACAAGAAAAAAAAAAGAACCGAGTCATGACCTGGAAGACATACTTGTAATGTCAGGAATAAAACGTTTGGAAGAAAAAGGGGTTTTGTTTCCCCATGAAATTGTACCCGAGTAAAGCATACTCATATAAAGTGCAAATCTCTTAAAATAAGTTGCGTAATAAATGAAGTAACTACTGAAGGATCAGAATTATCATTCTAAACAAGTTCATATTAAACAGTTTCGTTAAGAAATGATTTTAGGGCAGAATTTATGCTTTTACCACAGTGTTAGTGTTATAAGCAGATGTGACGAGTCAGATACCCATTATATTAATTAGTTTGCTTATCAAAACAGATTTTTCTTATGGCTCTATGTCTGTATTCAGTCTTTGTGAGTTGGATTTGTTCTGTTGAAACAACAACGACAAAAAAACGCGTGCGGGCTTTGTGTCCCGTGACAGCTGGGTGAAACAGGGGTTAATGTGGCTGACCCTCTGCCCCCTTCAGTCCCACCTTCTTTTATTGCCCTTTCGACATACACACCAAGTTATCTTAAGAGTAATTAGCAGCACACACGTCGCACATGGGGACCGCCACTTCGGTTTCGTCACTTGTGCAAAGCAAGTGAATAGGAATGACTTTTCATTACCATTTCTTTGTGCGAATGTGTCACGGTCAGCACAACAAATTTGACACTGGAGACTAATATACCGACATTCTGTGTTTTCCCCGCGTGAATATCCTGTTCATCTGGAAAGTTACCGTTGGGAATGAAGAGTAATTACGATCTCGGATTTTGACATTAACTCGAGTGTATGAGAGAAAGGATTGAATTAAGACTATGCAGTTCATCATCTAGTGGACAATTGGTAGACAATGTCCCTGTGTGACACAAAGCCTCTGAGGTAATCACTGAATCTAATCATGCTGTATTAAATTACCTATTAAATTATCTCTTAAACACACTTCATCATGATTCCTAGGAGTATAAGACCTGTTATTATCTGTTATACCACAGAATGCTTGAATATTCAGAGTTCCGGATGCAAGGTTTAAGTAACAATATGTCATTTAACAAAGAAAACATATCATCGTTGATACTGTGAAGTTTTGTGAAAGGAGCCATTATTTAACGTCGATGGAAGGAGTCTCCAGTGTCGGAGGTAAAGCTGTAACAGTCTTGAGGACAGAGGACGTCGCGCTTTCCTGTGTGTTCTTTGTAACGTGTGCAAGCTATGTTTCTTGGTAGTATTATATAAGAGGCGAAAAGAAGAGAAACTGCTGAGGGTGCGACTGGTTACGACCGCTATAGTGTAAGTAATAACAGGAATGAACTTGTTTTGCAGACGTTCCAGAACAAGTAGCTGTAATAAATAGGCAAAAAGGTATGAGTCGTTATTTTATCATTTTAAAAAAATCGGCAAATTGCTGTGGCGTAAGAGGGAAAGAGAAAAAAAAACACTTCTGGTCAAGCTGTTACTGGAAAATAATCAACTCCGAGGTAGTAACAGCTGATTACTGCACTTTCAGGAAAAGTTTTTCTATTTTTTTTTCTACATGTTGTTGGGACGGTACCTTCGAAGGGACAACGTTTTAACCTGGACGTGTGCATCTATAAAGTGTACCTTTAAATGTTCACTACAAACATAAATGAGCTCCAATCATGTACACGTAATCATTTCATTCGTGTTTTCATTCCCATTTCCAGGTACGAGCTAAAAAGAATGAACCCGTGTTACCCTGTGTTCTTCGTTGTCCAAAAATCTTGCGTACGCTTCACCAGAGTTGGTTATAAACTGACGTCGTGTAGCCTGTGTTTTATAACACGCTCATTACTCAATTACATTTTATTTAGCTAATTACGCATCTAAAGCCCCACCATCACAGGCTTCTGTCGTACAAACGTTGCCATGGCAACCTACTGTAGCGTACAAACCGTTCCTCCCTGATTAAAACGAACACGTAAAAGGTGGAGATGAATAATTGAGGAAGGTAATTGAGAACAATACATCTATTTTTAGCATAAACCTAGTTTTTTTTTTTTTTCCTGTTCAGAGGGCTCATTAAATCAATGTTTCTACTGAGGTTGAAATTTGATAGCATAATAAGACAGCGCGTGTGTTTTTGTTATTTTTCCCAGTGGGTCAACCCTGTAAGCATCCTACTTATACTCCTCCTACGTTTGTGCTCTCCAAACAAATGAACACAAATGTTAAAATCCCTGTCACGCATGCTTCTTATCGTTGTCTGGCATTTTAACAGCGAAGGCAGAAGCAAAGTGTAAACACGGGCCTGAACTGTTTCATACATTTGAACGAGCAATCGTATTAACCAGAAGCACTGATTTAACTACACCTTTCACATGATCTACTTTTGAGGCAAATAAGGAGCTAATGCACACCCTGAAAACTAATCTCACTTTAGTGATGACCCTTACGTGTCCGGAATACAATGCTTCTACATGCTAGCTAAACATGCAGTAGTTTTTACTATTCTATCATACTAATGTACTACATGACAGCACTATGGACGGGTATAAAAGATGTCTTGGCTTTCCCCTCTCGTTGTTAAAGGTATACTGTAAATGTTGAGGTTAGAGATACAGTAAACTGGGAAGTGAATTACAAACAACTACCGTGAGCTGAATTCATCTTCTGAAGGTCAGTTTGCTAAAACACAAGGGCTGCTTTGTATTGTATCCCTCTGGGATGGATCTGTGGTCTAGTTACAGATTAAAGCTCCGATTAAAAACAGCGGGGTCAGACTCAACTCCTGAATGCTGAGATTTGTGGTTTCCAGTTTTATTAACACTGCAGATTCAGGATGCGTGATGAATGGAAGCAGGGGTGTTAAAGAAGACGCAACTGTGCGGTGTTGTGACCTTGACTGGTCACACCTCTGCTTTAAAACATTAGTTAGAAACCAAGAGAGCATTCCCCCAAACCCGCACCCAACCCCCCCACCATCACCACCACCACCACCACCCCAAAGATATCACGCATTCACTACAAACATGCTTAGCACTAGTGTGTGGTGTCAGATTTGGTGGCTGTTGATTGGGGCTTTAAGGACAGTGGTGTTCAGTCTCAGCTGTTTGTTTGCTTTCATGGTCGACTGAACGGGTGGCTAAATGGGCGGATCGGTTTTCAGACGCTTTCCTCCGTCAGCTGTCTCTCTCTCACAAGCACTCACGCAGAAATAAAGAGTCTCTGACTTGTGGGGTTTTTTCCCCCTGTAATATTGGATTATAGCTAGATCTGTCATGGTTTCTTTTTTTTTTTTTTTTTTTTTAAATCTTGCTAATCATAATCAAGCTAAAGAAAATTAACATGGGCTCGCGATAGATAGATGGATGGATGGATGGATGAATGGATAGATAGATAATTATTTTTTAAATAAATCAAGATAAATAGCTGAGATACGATATTGTCTCATGTCCTCGACCACTGGCTAGTTGTTTTTCTTGTACTCTCTGACAGAGTCTTTCGAGATTGGTATCTTAATTACGATATTTTTAAGTTTATTCTTAACTTTTACCGTTCATCATATTTAATGCATATGAAAAACTCTACTGCTGTTTGAGAAAACGTTCTCATAAACGAAGCTTTCGCAGTATCGTGATTAAAGTCACACCGGTAGTAGCCATAGTAACCAATGCTAAATAAATAATTAAAAAAAAACGAAAGCATGATACACTTTTCCTTCTAAAAAGACACGGCATGCAATCTGAGAAAGGCGTTCACTGCTGAATTCTTTTTTCGACGAAGAATAAAACCCTGAGTAGATGTCACTCATTATTAACATCTGTATTTAAACTCGCCTGGATTTCCAAATACTTTCAAACTTGACGAGAGTTTTTAAGTTTTCTCAGAGATTGAAACACAATGGGAACGGCTGAGGGTTAAGAAAATAAGTGGTGTTTACTCTTAAGAGGCGTTTTATCAGTGTTTCCTTGGCGGTGTCTTAGCGGGCCTTTCTTTCTGCTTTAAACAGCCGGAGATACGACATTAATCTCGGCACTCCCAGCAATCATCTCCCAGAGAGAGAGAGAGAGAGAGAAAGAGAGGGAGAGAAGGATGGAGGGTGGACAGGGAAAGCTTTTTGAATATCAGTGCGAATTTTTACTGAGAGGAATAAGAATCCTCGAGCAAGAGCTTAGTTTTATTCCGCTCAGTAAATCTAGATGGACGTGAGCTGTATCATTTTCTAGCTGCGGACTCTCATAATAATTTAGGTACTTAGGTTTTCCGTTCATAAGGACAAGCCTTTTTCACGGGCTCTTTCTGAACGCCGACGGCTTATCGAGTTTGCGCACAAATCCTTTAAGAAATCGAGGCCTGAACGTTTTGCTTCAACACATTACGGAACAAATCCATCAGCTCCCTTCGCAAACTGAGATTCGGTTGCAATTTTGAAAGGATGGACAAGCCAAACGCGCACACAGTTTATTGTGTTTGGGACTGCAGGGAACGTTAGCACAGTGATCTTTGACCCGTGAGTCTGGAATGACACACAGGAAGTAACGGAGATGATGCTACGTCCAAATTCAGGCTGAATTCAATGCTGCGCCGATGACTCTTTTTCCCTTCTTTCACATAGCAGGAAAGCACATGATGTCCGAAAAATAAATACTGCCCACTGCTGAATGAGGTCCATATGCTGAATTCTGCATGTAGGAGGAGAAGTAACCTTAGCTTCCCTCGTCTCTCAGTCGCTCTCTCGGGTGGAATAGTGTGTCTTGTTTCGAGTGTCTCGAGTCTTTTCCTGTCTTCTCATATTACTTTTTGTGCGATTCAACAGCAAAGCCTAAACACACACACACACACACACACACACACACACCCTACTGAGTCACTTTTATAGGCATTCTAAACATTTCTGGGTTTTTTGAGGGTGCACTTTCCTGCTCGCTCATTTTACAGAAAAGAAACACTCGAGGAATTGTTTGAGCCGGTTAAATCTCTCTCGTGCTGCTTCTCTGGTGATTAAAGTTTCCACTTACTCATTCGCTTGTCCTCACACACACACACACACAGAGCTTCTCCACCACTATCTCTTTCACTCCCTACACTTATACACACAGTGTGTCCTTCCCACTATCTAGCTTGTCCTCTCTCTCACTCTCTCTCTCTCTTTCACACACACACACACACACACACACACACACACACACACACGAATACACACTCCCTCATCTCTGCCACGTTGCGTGTGGTTCCTGATGGCTGCATGGCGTTCCCACACACTGACACACTGACATACTTCTCTCCCATCCTGTCTCTCTGCTCCCGTCTTTTCCACTGTAATTAATCACACTCGTCTCTCGTTTCTCTACGTCTTCATTTACTCCTGTCCTTCATCGTTCACCTCTCGTCTCTCCTCAAGGGTTTCTCCACGTTTCTCTCACAAGTTCCTCCTCTCTCCTTAGCAGCGAATGACTTGTCCGATCACACACACTGAAAATTCATTAACATACTTTAAAAGATCATTCAAATCATTAAACTGCACGGTTTTCCACTAAGCACGCACCGATATTCGCGTAGACGATATACACTGTGTAGATACAGTAGAGTGCAAAATGTTACACACGCTTACAATGAATTAATAAGACAAAGAACTTTATTTCATGCCAACAAGACACGTCGTGGTCGAATACGGTGCGATCCTGAAATAGGGATACAAGTTAAAAAATTTCTCCCCATGACTATGTGGGTTTCCTCCGGGTTCTCCGGTTTCCTCCCACGTCCCATAAATGACAGTAGGTAAATTGGCTATGCTAAGTTGCCCCTAGGTGTGAATGTGTGTGTCTGCACGGTGGCCTGAGATGGACTCCAGGGTGTATTCCTGTTTGGTGCCCAGTGTTCCCAAGATACACTCTGTTATTGTCAAGAAAAATAATCTATTTTAGATATTAATCTATAAAATGTATTTGCAATATTTCTGTTTTAATCGCACACACACACACACACACACACACACACACACACACACACACAGCCTTTCTTAAATCAAGTCTGGAGAAAATAAAAGAGATAATTTTTTCCCATTAAATAACCATGGGGGGCACTAACTTTTACACGCAATAAATATGTGTCTGATCTGTTTAATTTGTCTGCATTAAAAAAATACGATATTTCATTTGTATTTTTAAGGCAACGTGCTCTAATTTGTTCCCATATTTCCTTCTCGCCTCAATGCTATCGCCGTAGCTCGCTAATTCCCAAATCCTGTCTCCTGCCACGCTACAAACATAAACCATAAACACTGATGAGAAATATCCTTTTAGTAGATAAATTCATTTCACATCAGACTGTATTAATACATTTAACTAGCTTATTAATTATTAGCTCATCATACATTTGGGTTCATTTACGCTAGCTACCATTTCTTAGCTTAGTTAAAATAGCTAGCTAGCTAGCTAGCTAGCTAGCTAATATAACGTTAGCCATTTTTCCTTGCTAGCTTGTAGATAGTATCTATGTTTTTGTTAATACAGAGATTTAAAAAGGTAAGCTTTATATTCATTGCTATTTCTTGTATATTTGATATGTGGTATTAACTGTGGAGTTTACGAATAACCAAGAGAAACAAATCGTGATCACATTTGAAATACAATCTTTGTGCTGCTTTAGCATTATGGTAGAAATCATTCAGACCCATAGACGTGATGTACGTTTACACACAGTCGCTTTTAAATACGGTATTACAATCGTACATATTTCTTCGCCTTCACTTCGTGGCAATTTTAATACAAAAGTACTCGACAGGAAGACAGACAGAGCTCGTGGGGGAAGGTACGTTCCTGTCAGAACCGTCATCGCACTTTTTCCTCACATACTGTCACCATGTTCACAGCCAAAGCACTCTCACACAGTACCTGCTAAAGATCTCACGGGGCATGGTGATTAATCACCCGCTCTCCAGGCTAGCAGGCTGAAAGAGATACCATCTCACACACACACACACACACACACACACACATGGCATTATATGTTTTTAACTAGGGATGTGTATTGGGATGGTCTCCACAGAACAACCTGAGGGGTTTTGGGGGTTGGGTAGAATGAGGTCACTGTGTAACCTGCACTGAGGGGTTAAGTGTCTTGCTCAAGGATGCAATTTATTTTGTGTGTTTGAAAGGTTTGGGAAAGCACCGTGCTTTTTTTTTTTTTTTTTTTTTTAGCTTTTCAGAATCCAAAACTAATTGTAAATCAATGTAATTTGATATTCCTTAACAAAATCAGCCATCACATTCATATTCCAGAGCTTTTTATACCTGTGAATGAACACTCACCCCGGGGCGGTGAGATTCATGACGGAGCATTTTTGTCTCTAAAGGAGCAAACAAACCCCTTTAGGTCCAATTATGTGCTTTAATGATGTTCCTCTACAATTATGTCTCGCTCATTAAAGGTGAAAACACACATACACATAAGGGTTCCACCAATTAGCAAGCGATTATGCTTTTAAAAACCTCAGATAATAAAATCAGAACGCAATCAAGCCTTTGCTTTCACCACCGAGTCTGAGGTTCCACCATAAACTCAGAGTCAGATCTACCCATAGATTCATGATAGAAAAAAATTCTCTGGTGCCATCATATACTGTAGATTCAGAATAGAATAGATGGCTCCAATGGTTCCACCATGAATTCGGAACTTAAGGAACCTTCCCCGGTTCCATCCAAGATTCAGGTTCCACCAAATATTCGGAATAAATACAAATCTCAGGTTCTACCATGGATTCGGAAAAAATATGAACTCTCTGGTTCCAACACAGGCAGAATAAAAAAAACAAAAACAAATCATGGGTTCCACCATTGATTCAGAACAAAATGAACTCCTAGGTTCCACCAAAGATTTAGCATAAACACTAACCTCAGGTTCCACCAAAGATACAGAACTATATAAACTCCCCAGTTCTACCACAGATAAATAAATAATAATTAAAAAAAACTCTTGGGTTCTACCACTGATTCAGAACAAAATGAACGCCTAGGTTCCACCAAAGATTCAGCATAAATACTAACCTCAGGTTCCACCAAAGATACAGAAGAAAATAAACTCACTAGCTCTACCACAGATAAAAGAAATAATAAAAATAAAATAAAAAACTCTTGGGTTCCACTACAGATCCAAAAGTCTATGGTTCTATTTTGAATGTAGAATAGAACTATCTCTTAGGTTCCACTATAGATTTAGAATAAAACCAAATCACTGATTCCATCATGAAACCAGAATATAATTAACCTTCTGGTTCTGTCATAGATTTGGATCTCTGGTTCTATCATAGCATAGAGAACAGAGTCAACTCTCCAGTGCCATCATAACAACCAACACTTGGGTTCCACTACAGATCCAGAACTCTCTGGTTCTCTTATTCACATAGAACCACTATATTATACTATTTACTTTAAACAAGAGCTCGCTGGTTCCACAATAAATTCAAAATAAAATTGAAATCACTGGTTCCATCATGAATTCAACACATGAGAAACCTCCTGGTTCTATCATAGATCGGATCAGGATTCCCCAGTAGGATGAGAAGAAAACGAACTCTCTTGTTGCACTAGGTTCAGAATAAAAAACAAGTGTTGGGTTCCTCTGTAGATCCAGAATAGAATTAACTCTCTTGTTCCACCATAGATTGAGCACAAATACAACACTTGGGTTCCGCTGGAGTTCTAGAACATTATGAACGTTCTGGTTCTAGCATAGGAACGCCTAATGGAGTCAGGATTCCATTGTCATTTTTTGGGATTCTGCTGTCTTCTCTGCGACATCACCTGCCAGGTTCTTTATTCCTCCATGCTGTTCACCGCGCCCGAGCTCGGCCTGCGAGGTTCGGCTGCTATTTATACCAGCAGCATGTGTGAGTGTGAGTGAAGCTGCTGTCAGTTCTATCTGATAGCCATTAACGCACCATCCCCCTCTGCTTAAAGCAGCTGCTCAGGAGTGAGGAAAAGTGCCCTGCAGCTGCATTTCAGCTCTGAATCCCAAATGGGCCACATACTGTCTGGAGTCGGAGATCTCCGAGGATGTAATTAGCTGATTTCTCATTGCGAGGAAAGGACATAGGAACCATTCTCTTTCCCAGGCCCTTATACATCACACCTTTCTCCTCTGATTATGCTGCTTCACATGAATGAAAACCCTGTAAATGTAGCCGATGTTGTCATCTTCAGTCTCTGAGACGGATGGAAGCGGCCATGTGCTGTATGTTCGATTGAGAATGTCGAGTCAGTAGATCCCTAGCTTGATTTCCCATGTGGAAATGGAATATATTGCAATACGCTGAGAAACATATATATATACATCAATGACTTTGATTGGTGGTTTGAGTATTTCAGAAACTGATGATCTTGGATTTTCACACACAACAATCTGTAGTGTTCACAGATTTTTTCTTAAAAAAAAAACAAAAAACATCCAGTGAACAGGAGTTCTGTTGGTGGAAACGGCTTGTTCATGGAGAACGGCCAAACTGGTTTGAGCTAACACTGAGGCTACTGTAATATCCACTCAAATATCCACTCTTGACCGTGGCGAGCTGAAAAGCGTCTCAGGACGCACAACGTGGTCTACACGGATGGGCTACAACAACAAAAGACTACACCGGATTCTGCTCCTGTGAGCCAAGGACGGAACGTGAGGCTACAGTGGGCACAGGATCGCTGGACCTGGACAGTTGCAGAGAGGAAAAACATTGTCTGGACTAAACAGATACAGGTACTGTCACAGACATTGGCACTGTGTTAAACCCCTAATATAGGCCTATACAACATTATTATTATTAACTCTATCACTTCTCTTTAAAAGCTTGCCAAGCCATGCTTATTACTGCCTCGTGGCTCATTCTTATCAAAGTAAAAAGAAGCCGTGAGGCAGTAATAGGCATAACCGTATACAACTGTCAACAGAAGCGCGACAGTTAAGTCTCATCAGTTGACGTCGAACCTCCCTGCTGGTTGGTTTATTTGCCCTGTGAAGAGACAAAGCATATTGCTTACATGACACAATAATGAAGCATGAAGCGTGTATGAACGCTATGCAGATGTGCTAAATCAACATGCTAACATGGAAGTTTAATGAAATGTCGCCTTTTCTCGCATTTTTTAAAAACATAACCGTGTTTTCGCCTGATATTAAAGTGCTGAGCATGGAAGACTGTTGTTTTCTCACCTGAAGCCGTTTATATACGAACTTGTACAAATGCAATCACACATGCCACACACACACACACACACACACACAGAGTTTCTGTGTAAGCACTTCAGGCCAGCCATAAGCCTCTTTGATCACCGTTCCTTTTAACTTCATTACACAGTATAATAATAACAAAAACAGGACAATGGACCATTTATTTCTGACATTAAAGCTCCAGAAGGGTCGCCGACCCTCAAAATTCCTTTTGCACATGCAGAAAAGAAAAGGGCTTGTCCGTGTCATCTAATCTCGAGTCCAGATGGCTTTTATATGACTTTGGGGCATAAATAAACTTCTTAAAGGGTATGTTTGCCAAATTAAAGGTAAAGATCAAGCTCCTTGTCCCATGTCAGCACAGGTTCCTGCATGGCTACAGGAATTAAAGCTGCAGTAAGCATCTTTTTAAGAGCATTTCAGCTAATCTGCCTTTATAGTCTCATAGATATATTCTGAGAGAAAATGTCTGTGGGACAGTCTAGATTATATTCGCTATATAGTTACCAAAAAGTAAACTCCACCATGCCTGTGAATTATTTAACATGTATACAAGTGTGCTAGATTGATGGTGTGGGAGATTACAGTGGAGTTATTGATATCTCTTATGGAAGCAATGGAAATTTCTGGTCCCAACATCGATGACACTGGCTTACTATGCAAAACTATATATTAAAAAGAAAGCCTCCATGAGGAACAAGACAAGACAAGAATGTAGCTTTTTTGTGATTTAGTTCCTTTCCTTTCCTGGAAACGTAATTATTTTCACTCGGTACATTCTGGTGTAACGTGTTCGTCACGAACGCGAGGCGGAGACGGATACACGTGCAGAGATGATAACGAACAAAACAACACATAAGGCAGGATAAAAGAGGCGAGAGAACATAACGTGACAACAGGAAGAAACAAAGCCCGACACCGAGTGCTGAACAAATCGTGACTTAAATACACACAGGGGCTTGTTAGCAGAATGAGTGTCATGTGACCGTGAGGCAGGGGTGCAGAGGCTGCTGGGAATTGGAGTCCCGAATTCCCTCCGGAGATTCATAACAGTGTTATTCTTCTTCTTCAAAAAAAAAAATCTATCATGCTTCCAAACTATAATATTATAGCTAGCTAACACTGGCATTGTTGACAAAACACTGTGCTGCTTTACTCTAGCTGTGCATACCTAGCTAGCTGCACAGTTAGAGAAGTGATGCAAACAAAATGCCAAGATATCATTAGTTTTGCCGACTTACACTGTAACCCTACTTCTTATAGAGTTTCACAAAACTTTTTTATTATTGATACAGCTGTGATTCAGGATACGTGCGATACCCGTTCCAAATCCTGAAGCCTGCTGCACTACACACATCAGCTGAGGCACGATCAGGTTGATGGTAGAACGGTTTGTTAATACGAGACGGATTGATTACCGTGCACAACGAGGAGACGATCTTTTCCGAACCAGGAAGGCACGGTCACCTCGTTCTAGAGCATATGTAAAGGAAATAAAGACAAACTTCAAGACAAATAATGTCTCGACGTGAACACAGCAGCTTATAGCCACAGTGTTTGCCAATATCTTTGTCGAAGGAGCAAACACGATCACACAAATTTATTTGTTTCACTTAGACGGTGTTAATGCACTTAACTAGCTAGCTAGCTCGCCATATCACAGTGATCACATTAGGTTACCACTTTTTAGCTTAAGGAATTATTTTTCTAGGCGATCAAAACATAGGACTGGGCAGCACCCTGAAGCCTCCACTTCTCTGGTGGGCTTGCTAATAAATGTATGATTTGGGTAGGATAAAGTATAGCCTACGGTTACTGTTCTCCATCTGCCAGGCTCTGTTTAAAAAATATTTACATTAGAGACAATCATAGTGTGACTTAAGATTTCGTTTTAGAGCTCGCTAGTCCATCCAGAGACGGCTGCTCTTATTCCCACCCTATATATGGACACTCAGCTCAAACTCTGGGCATAACAGCACTCCGGAGATCTCCAGAGGGTCTGACTCGTTCACACAAGTGTTATTCTCCTCACACAGCACAGACGAGCTGCCAGACTCACTTCCTGTTCGTCCAAGACCAGACGTGGTTCCCGCGCTGTCATAACTGAACGAGTTGTCTTGTGCTTCTTCTTTTCTTGGCGAGATGTTCATGATCTCCATCAGGGGAGGAGATAAGCTTGTTTTACAGTTGGCAGAGGAACTCTGAACGCCATGTGACAATGATCAGGGGAGTTTTTGCAGAACACCAGTACACTCCCATCCAAAACAGATGCAAGTTGTTGTTTTTTTTTTGGTTTGTTTTTTTGTTTTTTTGCAAAACACCAAATGTCACCAAAAGTCACTCACACTCCGACGCATTCCGGAAAGATTCCTTCAATCAAGCATAACAGAAAGCGTGCTGGAGAATGGAGTCATTTCAACTATTTCTGCAGTGCTACAGTGATCTGTGGTGGTGATAATGCATTGTGGTCCAAAACCTTTTCACTGAAGCCTTCATCTCATTAAGCTCTCATGATCATAACGCTAATCACTTCCAATCTGATTTGGATTCATTTTCCATTATGATATCTGTCCAACCACAAGGATTATTATTATTATTATTGTTGTTGTTTTTGTTGTTGTTATTATTATGGCTATCCTACACTGCCAGAGATCATGAGTTCGAAATCTGCTTCTGGTTTCATCCCCAGTCCACCACCCCCACTAGCTAGCACACTGGTGGGGGGGAAATGGAAAAGTCTGCACTTCAAATTGAGCTGAGGAGTCTGTGTGTGGCGGGTGGGAAGGTCATGGGAAGGCTGTGCTATATTGGGAGTCTCAGAAGCAAAGCAAATTTCCCAAAGCCTCTGTTTAAAAGAGCACGGATGATGAAAACACGCTGCTCGAGCTGACACAAAAAGAATAAATTAGCCGTCCATGCAATACTGCTAGCATTTCATGTAAACCTTAAGGGTTTTACTTATCATTAGGAACATCAGTAGTGTTTCGCACACATAGGATATACTTCTGGGCCTCGCAGGTATATAAACAAGTTTATTTTGTCCCATTTTAAACGTTTCCGTTATGGGGTCAGGGTATGGGGACGGAGCAAGACGGAGAGGAAAGAATGGACAGTAAAATAACAGAAAGCAGCAAGGAGAGAAAAAGAAACTGATGGACATTGTAAAGCTCCTCCTTCCCTCCTAATATGATGTTAATTACTCTATAAATTATGTTACTTGCTAGTACAAATGTCACACAAACACACCCTCACAGTGTAACCCAAAGCTCAAAAACTTTCCCCTCCGCACGTGTATGATATATCAGCATATTCAATATATACAACACTGTTAAGTTGAATCTTTGATTCTGATAGGTCGGACTATAGTCTTTCATTTTCTACAACAGCAGCTCTGAAAGTAGTTCCGGCCGCAGGGCAAATCACAAGTTGATATTAATGCACTCATTCTAGCAATTATCATTCGAATTATACAGGGACTTGCATGGTGGACACTTGACGTAAACGGATAAAAACGTGCGATTGTTGAGACGGTGAATTATTTATTGCTGAAGCGATGTTTATTTAGCATTTATAGAAGGAGTTTCCAGCGTCAGTGCTTTAAGTTTGTGCCTTTACATTTTCTGCCAAGTCTTAAAGTGCACCTATTATGGTTTTTCAGATATTACCTTTCGTGTCGTGTGTTATAGAGCTGTTTGTGAATGTAAAAAATCTGCAAAGTTTCAAAAATCAAAGCGCACGACAAACCGAGTTATCGACTCCCAAAAGAAGGAATCGATTCTGAACAGCTGAATCGAGTCGTTAGTGATTCTAGACGTTACTTCCTGTACTAACCTACGTAGGTTTGTAATAAAAAGCCCCGCCTCTGGTCTTCATCGACTGCTCGCTTACAGGCGGAGCTGAAACTCATTACGGTAGTGGGCGTTTCCTTTTTGAAACACGCTGACAGCGGTAGACCCATCGCAACAGACTGGGACATCTGACCAATCAGAGCAGAGTATGCTCTCTGAAAGGAGGAGTTTAGAACGAATCCTTTAGAACGGATCATTGAACGAGTCGTTTGTGACAATTGGGGGGTGGGGGGGGGGGGGAGGTAATGCTACAATTTAAATTATGAGCAAGTTAAAGTGTTTTTTGATCTCGGATGCATGTAAATCTATCATATGAGACCTTTAAAACAAGATTAGACACGTTTCAAAACCATAATAGGTGCGCTTTAAGAACAGAGGGCTTTGCAGTTTTTTCAGTAGCATGACAAGTTATGTTTTTTTGTCTTATTAATTATAAAAGAGAGAAAAAGGAGTAACAGGTGATGGAGCACCTATTTATAGTGTTTTTCATCTATTTATATATGTTATGCTATAATATAAGTGATAGCTAACTGTAAATGTAACTATAAATGGATTTTAAAAAATGATGGCATGTCTTTAAGAAATAAAAACAATTCCTGGGCAAACCACTGTGAGGAAGTGTTGTCATTGGAAAACAGTCAACTTCGGGTTGGTAACAGTAACTCTAATTCACGATGGGCGTCAACAGACCACCCTGGTCGGTGATTATTTTCTGTAACAGCTAACACTGCTTTGTTTTAATCCTTAGGCTGCAGAAATGTTGTGATATACACTGTATGGCCAACGGTATGTGGACACCAAACCATCACACCCATATGTGCTTGTTGAACATCCCGTTCCAGATGTATTCCCCCTTTGCTGTTATAATACGCTCCACTCTTCTGCGAAGGCTTTCCACTAGGTTTTGGAGCATGGCTGTGGGGATTTGTGTTCATTCAGCTACAAGCGCATTAGTGAGATCAAGCACTGATGTCGGGCGAGGAGGTCTGGGGTGCAGTTCATCCGAAAGGTGTTCAGTGGGGTCGACGTCAGGGCTCTGTGCAGGACGCTCGAGTTCTTCCACTCCAACCTTGGCAAACCATGTCTTCATGGAGCTTGCTTTGTGCACAGGAGCATCGTCATGCTGGAACAGGTTTAGGCTTCTTAGTTCCAGTAAAGGAATATTGTAACGCTACAGCATTACAAAGACCTTCTGTACAATTCTGTGCTTCCGACTTTGTGGCAACAATTTGGGGAAGGAGAACATATGGGTGTGATGGACAGGAGTCCACACTGTATTATCAGTATGACAGTTTTCATTAATTCATTCCTGCTCCCGAGATAAAATCGGACCCAAAGCATAACGATCATTCTCTTCTAAACTGAAGCAGACTGAAAAGTTGTGAGAATGTGAGACTTTCATATTTCATATGAGCGGTGTTGCTTTGAATGTGATGCCTCCTATGCTAGAAAACATAATAGCTTCATTTGGATTCAGCATGTTGTGATGAACTAATTACAGGCCACAAAATCAGGATTCTGATTCATATATAATTAAATGCGTTTCAGCCTTAGGCTGAAAACATAACGCCTCGTTTTACATCTGTTCACATGCGCACGCTCACACATACACATAACCGCATTTCAATAGGCAATTCATTTCTATGGACGATTTAAAGAACAGTTCCGCATGCAGGAAATGCCTCCACCCCCCCACCCCCCCTTACATCATACTGTGATGGACAACACAATGTATATATCTGCTGGTCAGCACAGAGAGAGAGAGAGACAGCGAGAGAGACAGTGAGAGAGAGAGAGAGAGAGAGAGAGAGAGAGAGGGAGAGAGAGACAGAAAGAGTGAGAGAGAGAGAGAAAGAGAGACAGAGAGAGACAGAGAGAGAGAGAGAGAGAGAGAGAGATGCTCTCCGGACGCATGCTCTGTTCCCCAGAGCTTAATTGGATTTTACAACGCAGTGCTCGCGCAAATAGCCGAAAGTGACACGCGCTCACAAGCACAAACATGGCAGTGCGGCACCAGCTGTGTGTGCATGCAACGTCTCATGTTTTCTCTCTTTCTCTCTCTCCCTCGTGCATGGGAAGGGAGCCACGTGAATGCCATCATAACCATGCTGCATCTTCTGGGTTCTCTGTGATTCGATTTAAAAACTGCATCAACATCACTTAAGAGAGCTCTGCTTCCCTAGACTAAACCGTTCGCATTAACAGCTGATGAGTTTTCACGTCTTCTCGCAACGACCTTCGCTAGGACGCGCGCGCGACATTATCACAAACGCAAGGCGCATTCGAGTGCACGTGCACTGGCTCTGTGCGTGCTGCATAACGCAGGTACGTCTTGCATCCTGATTGATCATTCTTCGGTTTTTGCACATCTGGAGGAACCCTTAAAGGTTCTGTATGAAATCATGCATGCACGCACACACACACAACCCCCCCCCCCCCCCCCCCCCCCCCCACAAAAAAAAAATTATCCGGTCTGTTAAATGAACCACTGAAGAGTGCATGTGTGTGCATCAAACTGCGTCTTTGCTGCAGGTGAGTCATAGCTGGGGTGAAAAACAGTGGGTCAAGAGAAGCACTAAAAGTGTGTCCACATGCACAGCGTGTGTCCTTGAGACAAGCCCGGAATGCCCTAAATGCCTAAATAAGCAATGTTCAGTGTAGCCTACGGAAGGACGCCCGCGCTGACATTTTATCCTCCAAGGTGTTGCGTATGTAATAGCGCTTCAATCAGATTATAGCGAGAGCGTGCGTATGAACGCATAATCCATGCAGAGCATCGGGAAGGCACTCACCGGTTCTGCGGGATCCGGGCTGCGGGCTGAGGTGGTAGGAAAAGCGCATCGCTTTGAACTGGCTGGAGAAGGTCGAGTTCGGGTCGGACGGTGGCGCCGGAGGCGACGGTGGCGGCGGGCTGAAGCCGATCAGCGCGCTTCTGGGCCGGTTCAGCTGCATGCCTGCCTGCAATCACGTTTGCAGGGCAGGGAGTCGGGTTTAACACTTCCGATAGGTGAAACCAATCAAACAAACAAGCAAACAACAACAAAAAAGAATCACAGTCCTCAAAGAGGTGCGCTTCTGCCCCCAGGTGCCTTTCCGAGCTTCGCGTCCAGACCGGATCGTCCCGCGATCTGGAAGCTGAACGGAGTCCCGGTTAAACGGTAGCGATCCGCTACTGGTGTGCCATCCAGCTGCGGAGAAAAAATCCCATCCAAGGCCCTTTGGACGGCGGAAAACTCCATCAAAGAGAGCGGTTCAATCCCGGTGCTTTCCTCAAGCCGTACACTAACAACAGATCATAACGGCTCAATGCTGCGTGTTTACTTATTCTAGGGAAATAATATTACCCAAAAAGAAAATGCGCATTTTAAAAAATAAAAACAAAAAAAGCGTGTCTGTTGTTGTTTTTTCTTCTTTCTTTTTTCTTTTGTTCAATAAGAGTCGTTACCCTACACGTTTGATCTTCTCTTACAATAACACTAAGCCTACAAGACTCCTTTTTGTTGCCATCGTGTCAAAAAGAAGAAAAAAAAGAAAAGAAACGCAGACTCGGAACAATTACCGCAAACAATAGCCTGCAAAAAAAAAAAATCATTTAAACAAAAGTTTCTTAATCCATCTTCCTGCCACGTCTTTGTTCAAAACGCAGGCCTGTAAGTAATATATCACCGACTCCAAAGTGCCAAAAACAGAACAATAGCCATGTCAAAAGTTGCTTCCCGTTCACGCGGACGTTCACGGAGAAGTTGGCGGCCCGCTCCGGCTCGTGAGGCCGTTATTAACGTCTGCACACACCGCATATATATAGCCTAGAATCCGGTCCGCTCTCGTTTCTCTCCGGGAAATGTGCACACTCAGCTGCTTCACCCCGAATTCAAACCTCTAAACATCCAAACCGCTCCAATCCGCATGATGAGCGTCTCCTAAACGCGCTTTTATGGCCACAAAGAAGCCGTGAAGCTCGTGAGTCGCGGAGTAAAATCCAGGTGCATCATTATTATTATTATTACTATTATTATTATTATTATTACTACTACTATTATTATCTTTTGATTGATCCGTTATGTATACAGTCAGATCCCAACTCCAAAGTGCCCTCCGAGTTCCCAGCTCCTTCCTTCTGGATCCTTGCTCCCTCCTGTGCGCTTTACTGAGAGGTGATGTGCGATTCAAAATCGAGAATCGATTCCTTTTGATCGACTCGTCCAAAAGAATCGGCTCAACAGTAACAGTGAATGCAGTAACGCTGAATTCTGTGATGTTTTTGTTCATGTTTGTTTGTTTCTCACATGATGTCTTCTATTGTCGAGCCTGTATATTAAAGTAAGTATTATATGGTCATGACATCAGGCTAATGGCTAGAATGTTTTCGCCGTGCTTTGGGGGTTTCCTCCAGGATACTCCGGTTTCCTCCTCCAGTCCAAAGAGATGCGTTGTAGGCTGATTATCATTTGTAACTTGTCTATAGAGTGTGAATGGCTGTGTGATTGTACGCTGTGATGGGTTGGTATCCTGTCCAGAGTGTCCCTGTCCTTGTGCCACAAGTTCCCTGGGATAGGCTCCAGGCTCCCCTGCGACCGAGTAGGATCAACAGTATGGAAAACAGACGGATGGATATAGAAAGTGAGTCATAAACGTGAAAACGTGTCACAAACAACTACTAGTAACTATTACCACTATATATATATATATATATATATATATATATATATATATATATATATATATATATATATATATATATATATTGGATTGCAGGTCATGGAATCAAATAAACACTCATAGTTCGACATAAACTGGTTTATTCAAAAGAATTGTGCAATTCAAAAAAAAAGTGACTACATATCAGAAACTGAATACTGCTGTATTAAACTGTATAAGAAACCTGCATTATTACTCTGTATAGGAGTATACCGTCTGGGACTCGCTCTACTACTTCACTGAATCATTCTTTTGATTGAATCGATCACGCGAATCGATTCACACGCACTAATAGTGAATTGTTGAAATAGTCCTATGTAAGTTACAACTTTTTTTTCCCTCTATACTATGCTGACATGATTGACATGTGGATGTATTGTGAGACTTCTACATGGTGCCTTATTTTCTTAGTCCCAAATTATGGTCTGTGTTAGATTAAATGGAAATAAAATTGAATGAAAAATAAAGTA
Source organism: Ictalurus punctatus (assembly GCF_001660625.3). NCBI lineage: Eukaryota > Metazoa > Chordata > Actinopteri > Siluriformes > Ictaluridae > Ictalurus > Ictalurus punctatus. The sequence goes on from NC_030420.2 coordinate 31,462,177, forward strand.
AAATGTTTTTATTTGAACGCTGGCTAAGTCAATTTGGGTTACTGTAACAGGTTTACAGTAGTACAGTAATGTTTAAAGCAGGCTGTTACTGCTGATTCAACGGTGGTAATTCAAATGACTCAAAGATCACACTGTTTGATTCCCTTATGCAGTAAAGAATTGAATAATTAAAAGTGAGTCATAATGTGCATCAATACACGTCCAAATACTCATATTACCGCATCTATGTGATAGGCTATGTATGATAAGAATGTAGATGATAAAACTAATACTATTTTGCCACAGTAACTACTTAGTACTCTAGAATGCAGTTTAGGACACAGCCTCTTACTGACATCCGAAACCAGGAGCTAATCCCTCCTCCTCCTCAGTCTCTGCTTTTCCCAAAGTCTGTTTCTCATTTGGGGTTTTTTCCTCCCCCCAACTCTATGGGTTTAAGGCTTGAAATAGGATGCAAAGAAATAGTGAGAGGATTTGAAAGAATCTCTCTCTCTCATCTTTTTTTTTGTTTTACTTATTTTACAGCATGATGTGTCCTAATAGACGGGGTGATGGGTCATATTCCCTGCATGGAGTATTTACTGGAAATAAAAAAAAAAATCTACATGGCCTGAAGGAAGTGAGAAGGATGGAAACAGAAGCCATCAGAGGTCATGACCTCTTCTTGAGCTCCAGGACCTCAAACCGGAAAAAGAAGTCAAAACCTAAGAGCAGAGATTATTTGGGCTGTTATTAAATTATATATGTTACTATAATCTGAAATACATTTTGAAAGAAATTCTACTGAGACGTATTTTGAGTGGCCAAAAAAAACTAAAGCAAAACTATCTTGAACATAGTCAGATGTATCCATTATATCCTGTTATGAGATTATAATAAACCAACACTTTTTTTTCCCCTTACTCCACTGGCAGACAATTTTCCTAATTATATCTAGAAATAGGTTTAATAATCTTATATTTGGTTTATGATCATCTGGTAAGAGAAAATGAGAGATCAATTTGACTATATTCAAAATCTCATTTTTTGCAGTGTATCCGAGGTGCCTCTTAATTCTAAAAGAAATACAGTCCCCTCCGAAACTATTTGAACAGCAAGGCCAATTAATTTTATTTTTTGCTGTAGAGTGAAGACATTTGGGTTCGAAATCAAAAGATGAAATCGAGAGAAGATTTAAAAAATGTCAGCTTTTATTTCCTGGTATTTATATTTAGACGTGTTAAACAAAATAAAACATAGCACATTTCGTATCAGGCCACTCGATTTAGATGCGAGCAAAAATATTGGAACACGTGACCGACAGGTGTTTCTTGTTACCCAGGTGTGTCCTGTTAGATTGATTATTTAATTTAAACATTTAATAGCTCTGAACATCTGCGCTTGGTTTTAGCCTTCAGTTTCACCTGTGAAGACCGTATTTGTTGTTAAAAAGGGTAAGCCAACATGAAGATCAGAGAGCTGTTTATGGGAGAAAAGCAAGCCATTTTGAAGCTGAGAAAAGAGGGACAATCAATCAGAGGCGTCGCACAAACATCGGGCGTAGCCGATACAACAATTTGGAGTGCCCTGAAAAAGAAAGAAACCACTGGTGTACTGAGCAACAGACACCGAGTGGGTTGGCCGAGGAAAACGACAGCAGCTGATGACAGAAACCTTGTGAGAGTTGTGAAGCAAAAAAGTATAATAACGTATAATATCTGAAGTAAAATTTGCCATTTTTAAAAAGAATCTGATCAATTAGTGGCCAGATTTCTTTCTATTTCCTGGTGTTCAAAACAGTTTGTCTAACTGATAACTATTAATGTATTTATTCACATTGGATTTTTTTTTTTAAACTGTAGAATGTAAAAATAATTCCATCATTTAAATTTATTGATTCAAATAAACGCATGCCTATGTGTGTTACACTGAGGTCAGTCGGGTTACACTGTGTTCCAGCTGTTCCCTTTAATGAACGCACACATTTATCTAACTTTCCCAGCATCATCAACAACAACAACAAAAAAACAACCCTAAATGCAACATGCTATACACTGTAATTTTTATAGTAAACACATGAATGATTACAACAGCCCAGGTTTAATTTCAAGGTCAAGTAGGCACAAGGAGCTTTCCAAAATGAATGTAGAAAAAAATAATCCTCCAAACAGACAGTTGCTGAGATTTCCAGAGTGAAGAGCACATGTAGTGTAAGATTGTGAATATGACCGGTAGTGAAAGAAGAACGCCTGGATGGAAAGGTTCGTTGTAGACCTAAGACAGAAACGAACATGACGGCCTATAGCTTGATTTAAATAAAAACAATTAAAAAATAAATAAAAAAACAACAACATTCGCTTAGATACATTAAGTGTCTGGAAATTTCTACAGATTAAAGTATGAAGGTCACGACCTTTCTCGTACAGTTTTTTGTTTTTTTTTTCCACAAAATCATTCACGGATTCGTCTGAAAGGTAAACGCTGAACTCTCCATTCTGATTGGTCAGAATGGAGGTGGTGTTGATTCATTTTCTATAACAGCTCTGGAAGTCGTTCCGGCTGCAAGACGGAATCACGGGTTTATATTAACGCCCTTGTTCTAGCGCATTACAGTTTCTATAGTAACAGCTCATTCACAGGGAATTAAATGGCGGACAATGGACATAACCTACGAAACTTCGATCTAACGATTACACAGATTCAACAGTCGGTATTTTTTCCACCAACAAATAACAAATGATTAGTCTTGGCAAGTTGCTGTGGTATAAGAGGAACAAAACATTTTGAGATGGGTCCTTATGAGAACTTCAGGGTAATAACGGTATGACACCGCTCCATCACTTATTATTTTACCGGACGCATTTTATTTAGCTTTACTTAGCAACCATTAAACTAAAACTAAATGCAGGAGCTTATAACTAGCTAACATCAGGCTTATGTGAGCAGCCTCATACTGTAACGTTATTAAGACAGCTAAAACGGTAAGCCTTAAGTACAGTAAGTGAGTACAGCTTGAGCAATAAAATAATAGACAATTCTACAGTTCCATTTAGAAGAAAAAGAAAAAAAAAACAACCCCCGCAATGATAGCAAAATCCTTCTTCTTCCATAACTCAGAGAATGATGAGAGCCAGACTAACCCGCATCGGTGGTATTTCCTGTAAATGTTTATATTGAGTTTGATTCATACAGCTCGAATAATGAGCTCATAGTCACGGCATGTAGTGCATCAACTTCAAAAGAACACCACGGGAGTCGTTTATAACTGCACGGCCTTGATACGTGTGTGGGAGGTCACGAAGGTCAGAGTGAAGAGGGAGCAGAGAGAGCACAGAGCGCGGCTGCTGTTCCAGATCTGCCTCAGAGGAAAACACATGAACTCTGTTTATAGTGAAACATTTGTGATGCGTTTAGGGTTTCAGGTGATAATTTATGGGTTGCTGTTGTATTTTTATTATTCCTGTGAGACGTTAGCCGTTGTGTGATGTGCTGAGGTCACAGGCTGACGATGTTATTGCTTACCCAGTTACAACGGGGTTTATTCGGTTTATTAGGATAGGTACAGGTCATATTTATGAAACGTAGAAGTCGTGGAGTTATTGGTGCAAACACTGGAATCAAATTCCCAGAACGCAATGCGGATACACAGCAGAGTATACAGCAGAGACTCGGCTCGGCTAGTCGGCGATGGTATTCGCATGAAAGTTGAAGATTTGCAAGCTGATCTGTTCGTGTAGTTATAAAGAAGACAAGATGAGATGAGAGAGCTGGACAGACTAAAGGACTAAAGTGCCGCTGCATCGCTCTCTTTGGTTAGAGATGAAGCGAGGGCTAACTCCCACTGCACCTCTTTCAGCAGGTAGTCGAAAGGGATTGTGGGTAACGTTAACTAAGGTGTCAACGACAAAAAAAAAATTAAAAAAATTGAAACTGTGGACACCATTGAAGATCGCGTTAATTATAAAGATGAATATGTAAATCATCCAGGGTGGAGTTTTACTTCAAGTTTCATTTCAAACTAAATTAAACTCTCAGATGGAGACTTTCAGTCATGGTGTAGCTAGAATATGTAACATCGATATATAATGCGACCACTGGTGTGCGTCTGGAAAGAAAAAAGAAAGAAAAAAAAAAGAAAAAAAAAGCTGTATTTCATACTTTTATTGGTTTAAAGAAATCTAACTATCCCAGACCAAATCAGTCCATTATGATTCACAGATAAATTTTCAATGCTAATGCTATACTATAGCACGGGTTCCTTCGAATTGAACCCTTTCTCGCAGCGTCCCATTCTGCTGGCGGAATGGAAATCGACTTATCGGATATTTTCAATCAGTAGAATGAAATTAATTATTTTTATTAGTGCAAGCGTGTTAGAAGATTAATCAGGACGCTGTTGGGTTTCTGTGTGTAGAGTTTCGTGACTGTGTTTAGCTCCTGGTGAGCAGGGTGATGGAAAAGGGGAGGGGTTTGAGCCCCCTGCTGGGCAAACAATTCACACCTCTCCACAATAACACTGGTACAGAGATAAAACGGAAACGGACACAATAAAATAACATTTAAACCTAGTATGTAAAAAAATAAAATAAATAAATAATAATAATAATAATAATAATAATAATAATAATAATAATGAAAAACTGCAAATTCTTAAAGCGAGTGTCTACTTTCATATGAGTCACTACTCATGAACCACTATTGTGGAGCATGACATCACAAATAAATTCAATGCTGAACATGGGGTACCCCCAAAACAGGCCTTTTCTGGCCTTTGGAAAAAAAGAGTTACGCAGAAAGGAAAGAAAAGAAAAAAAAAGCAATGAAAGCATTTCTCCAGAAGGTGGTAGCCTTGCTGAGGGAGTTTTGATTACATGGTTCAAAAGGGCTCCATGACAACAAAACACCCGAAGATGAATTTATTAACCATGTTCATAACAGTCCTGATTATTAAAAGCAGATTTATTAAAAGAATCCACAAGAAATTCATGAAAAAAAAAGTGAAATGTGATCAAAACAGCTAAGAGACGTCCATATTTCACAGACATGGTCACCCGTCACACCCCCTTGCACCCCCATCCCCCCAACACACACACACACCTGAACAGATCATTATCAGTCTCTGTTGCCTTCTGGCTCCAGGGCGCATAAGGATTTCCTGCTCCTCAGGCTGTACCTCGGCTGTGGATGAGAAATTAATCCATATTAGCAAATGAACGCAACTGCAACGTTAAAAAAACCAAGACAAAAAAACAAAGCCTGAATATTATACCATCTTACAGATGTATGATCAATCTCTAAACTAAGATCTGTTTGAATAGCCAGGATTGGAAGGAATGGAATTTAAAATGGCTGCTTTGGGGAATTCTTGACATGCCTGGGAATTAGGAAAGAATTTTTAGAATGTGCCGGCAGACTAAGGTGAACGTACTCCGCGAAAAAGGACGAAGTCTTTTTTTGGGGGGTTCCATCCGTCCATCAAGGATTGAATTCACACACTGCGTATCTGGATTTTATCTTTATTTACCACCGACATTTACACTTGCGCCTCTGGATTAAAAAGATGATGCTGTTTCTACCGTTTAATACAACAGCAAACACTATCGAGGTCCGACGGGTACGTTTCTGAAGACGGGCCTCTGTTTCTGTACGTAGCATGCATATTGTTATGCACGGTGGCGGTCAGATTTCCTGATCAGCTGATCATTTTTTCTGTTGCGGTTATGATACCATGCATTCAGAGGCACTGTGGTCATCAGATGTGGCCTGGACAGACGGATGTATTTACACACTTTGACCAAATGCATCTCAGACCTCGAGACATGGACTGAGGGATCAGATTTAAAGCCGTCTCAAATGCCTACTGTTTGCGTTCATGCCTCCATGCTGATGTGGATAATCCGTACAGAATCTTGATCCTCAAACAAGCAGGTGCCGATGACAACTTTTACATAAGAGAAGTCTTGTATCACAGGATGAGATGAAACCACGGTTGTAAGGTTTCCTTTTACATTTGCGAGTCAGCATTCGTACCTGGTTGCGGCTGTCCTCCAGGATCACGCTGTAGACGACTGCTGAAGAGTTAGGCACACGGGAGCCTGAGGAACGACGCTGCAGTCTTTTTGGGACCTCTGAGGTACTCGGAGCCTCCAGTGGTGGAACAGAGCTCTTACACTGTCGGCCTAATAAGCACAAAAACAAAATGGTTAATAATATCTGATGGTAATGTAAATAGCAGAACGGCTAACCCTGAAGAGGAATAAAATCACAGTCAAACATAAAAGGTGACGGCATGAAATGCCATTTCTTCTTTTTGAGCCATTCCTTTGTGCATTTGCTAGTGTGCTTAGGATCATTGTCTTGTTCAAAGGTCCATTTTAGGACCGATGGCCTCACATTACCTTCCAGCACTCCCTGATATGACGCAGAATTCATACTTGAATCAATGAATGCAAGCTGTCCATTCCCTGTGGCGGCCAAGCAACCCTAAACCATAACATTTCCATCACTGTGCTTCACAGTTGGTATGAGGTGCTTCTCCTGAAAAGCTGTCTTTGGTCAGTACCAAACATGTCTGCTGTTACTGCGGCCAAACAACTCCATCATTGGTTCGTCTGTCCAGAGCACATTATTCCTAAAGGCCTGGTCTTTTCCTCTATGCTCATTGCCAAACTGTAGTCTTGCAAAGGCTTTTTCCTGGCAATTTTGGGGTTCTTGGAGACTTCTTTTTGCATCAGATGGTCTGCTCTTGGGCTGAATTTGCTGGGACGGCCAGTCCTGGACAAATTGGCAGTCGTTTGAAATCTGCACCATTTGTAGATTATTTTCCTTACAGTGGAACGATGTATTTCAAATAATTTGGAGATCTTTTTAAATCCCTTGCCAGACTCATAGGCATCCACAACCTTTTTTTTTTTTTTCTGAAGGCCTTACAGAACTCTTTAGATCTTGGCATGATGAAAACAAAACACCTCAATAGCAAAGGGAACACCAGACACTAGATATGAGAGCGGTATAAATAAGACCGGTTCCACCTGCACTCCCTAAGCAGGTCTTAATCACTGGAACCCAAACTTGAACACCTGATTCTAACTGTATGGATTTGAAGAGGTGATAAATGTAAGGGTGTACTTACTATGTCCATGTGACTGATTTGTTGGCTCACAACACAAACGTATAACCCGTGATCTAGTGAACTCGAACGAGGCGAAAGCCATGAACCAGTGAGAGGGCATTTTTGTTCGGTCTTGTTTTGAGTGACCGAAAAGCACACTGGAAAAACGCAGCCGAGAACATAAAGGGAGTCAGAAGTTCCAAGGTGTGTGCTTTCGCAAATCACTGCTGATGATGTGTTCCAGATGTGTCAGTGAAACGGGATTAAATGCATAAGCCCCCGATACATTTCACTCTGTATAATCAGCTGACACAACGGTCACTGATAGGCTGCATGAAACCTCAGTCTGGGCTGGACAGAAATCAGCCTCAGCCTTGCTTCTTCATACCGTTCTGTGTGGTTTACCTTACAAACAATTAACAAAAATAATCCACTTATTTAATTAATATATCAACCTGATGTGTGTCAAAGATTTTGCCTTTTTTTTTTTTCCCTTCAAGGAAAGATGCCATGAAAATATACAAATGCTTACTCCTTTGTAGGGAAGAAATTGACGGCAAGGTGGCCTCTATGGCGCCAGAAGGATGCAGAATGACCATGCTGCTCTTCTCTTCTCGATCCCACTTTCTACCCCACTGCTCCTGTCTGGGTTTCGTACAGCCATTTAAAGCCCCTGAAAGACGTTCTAGGGGGAAAACAAAACAAAACTCAGACTCGGGTACACACCAATAATTAACACTTGTTTACAGATCAATTTAAGCAGAAGGCAAATCCTGGCTGTAGCCAGTCCCTTACCTGCTTTCCTCAAGGTTTGCTGAAGATTAGTGTGAGTCTCTTTCAGCTCCCTCAGTATCTCCAGACTTTCCCTGTTCACGTTGCGGAACCGGGTGGCAAAGTATAGCAGAACGACGCAGGCGATCATCACCATGGACTTCCTGAGAAGCCCAACCAAAAAGGCGATCCGCTCCTATACAACAGCAGGGACAACCGACTTACATCAAGAGTGTCAATATAAATTTTTATTTTTATTTTTTTTAAAGTACAACAGAAATGGATGTTCACGCGAAGAACAATTCATTCTGAACTAGTCGTGTGTAATTATGTGTTCATATCATGATGACTGCTTATTCCTGGAGAAAAAATTACAAAAATCCACAGCCATAGTTTTTCGGCTGCAGGAGTGGCTGAGAAGGGTCCGCTGTCATTATACAGTACGAGAGCGGCCTCTGGAGGCGAAATAAAAACCGTTGCTGACAAATTTTGTTGTGTTATTTGAAGTGTCTTTTTTTATTATTATTTGCTATTTGGAGTGTTACTTTTTTGTTCAGTTTGAATGTATATCTTTTATTTACTGTTATATTTATTAATAGTATTTATTTAAATTAAAAAAAAATAAAATACACGACATTTTCATAGTACAGACAGTACTGTTTATTTTTGTAATAACGTTCATCAGTATTTTACTTTAAGTGTTACTATCAGTTGATTAAATCGGTTATGAGCAGGTACCGCCCAAATTAGTTACCAGACCTCTATACATAATCATTGATATGGCGAAACCTTCTATAAGAAGATATTTATTTAGCATTTATGCAAGGAGTCTCCAGTGTCAGCACTTTGTAATAATTCTCTATTAGGGAAAAGTCTTCAGGACAAGCATTAACGTCGAGAGAGAAGAAAAAGAGAGCGTGGTGAAGGAACGACCGTTTACAGTCGCTTTAACATATGCTTCGTGCAGATTTTCCACAACGTTAAAATGCAACTATGAATGGATAAAAATTTACCACGTTTCATTCAGTAACTAGTTAAAAATAATTCCGCTTTATGTCGTTGATTATTTTCTTATAACGTGCCTCATCTCGTTTTACTCCTTACATACTGAAACGTTTCTCTTATATGTCGTGTGAAAAACCCACCATCTGCTGATATCCAGGATTATCATCTTCCAGCACCATCCTACAAATCAAACGCTCCAGGTAGACATTCAGAGCCACCAGCCCGAACAGAAAAAGCCTTCGAGACAAGATTTTACAAAATGTAACATATGCAGTTTATACGGTTAATGCCTTTGCAATACATTCCAACATCAGCAGGATCAAACAATGCAACACGATCACATGTGAGGCAGAGGGTATGGGTAACTCTAATCCTGCTCCAACCCTCCAGATGTAGCTTATCAGCTAATTATCGAGCCCTAGATGAGCGTAATCAAGGAGTCTGCTATTACAGAAGCACTGAAATCGTTTATCTGCTTAGTCGTAATGAAAGGGCAGGAGGACATTGTCCCCTTTCTTAAGCTTACAAATCATCTTTTTCTAGCCAGAAGAGCAGACTTCACATAAAACTACTGCAATTTTCTTGCAATATTACGGTCTACAGTCCTTACAGCACCGGATGGAAAACCTGCATGTAAATACATGGTGGTATTCGCTCACCTCGCTCCTGAGGTGCGGCGTGTAGAGGTGAGCAGGAAGGACGCGCAGAACCCCAGCGCGTTGTACAACAGAGAGCTGAGAGTGTGTGACTCGGACATGATGAAGCTCTGAAGGAAAGCGACGCGTTTAAAGATCTCGGCAAACGCCACCTGCTGCTCCTGGACAGAATGCCTCATCTCAGCAAACACATCCCTCAGACCTGCAACAGAAACGTTACGTAAGGAATAACACACAACAAGGCGTGCGGTTAAAGAAAAAGTCATCAGCGTATGTACCGAAGTGTTTTCATTATTCTTACACTACATCAATTTGTCAACGATTATGATGATTAAATCACTAACACTGGAGACTCCTTCCATAAACGCCTCCTTACGAAAAACTTCACTACATCAATGATCATACACACCTTTGTTAAATAACAAATATATTTATCTAAACATATTTACTATTAGCCTTAGATCATGTAGATTGTTTCCACACACGTCCCTGTGAACGAGTTGTTACTATAGAAATGATGAAGTACTGTAACGTGTACATAAATTATAATTTGCTTTACAGGCAAACAGGAACTGCTGTTATAGAAAACTAATCAGACCGATCAATTCGCACTCGAAAAATCAACTGTGCAGTGGTATAAAAATAGATAGACAATATTAAAGACAAAATATTACCGAGAAATGCGTCTTAATGCCATTTTTAAACACCAGATAAAAATTGATGCCGAGTTGCATTAAGTTTTACAGCTGATTTGTCAAGTCATTAGGATAAAACAGTCCAAAAACACAAAAAAAATTATTAAACGGGGGAGGAGAAAAAGATTTTAAAAGATATGTGGAATTACAGTAAGGATGCACAAAGGGCCGAAATGGTTATTTCCACTGACGGAACTTCATACATGAAAAGGTCTGCTTTCTAAGAGAACAAAACACTCAGGGATGCGTCGTACACTGTTATTGTGCGTGCAGTATGTGAGAGCAGACCACAGTTTCATTCTGGTTTAAAGCCACCCTGTTACCCTTTGTGGAGTGCTGCAGTGTGGTCTTGAGCTCTTCCCCGTTGCGCAGGATGGTTTCCTGAGATTTGAGAGCTGCACTTTGGGCCTCTACTAGATCCTCGGCCATCCTCTGGGTGGACGCAAGCTGCTCGGCCACACCGGCTGAGCTCTCCGTCAGCCTGAGACGGACAGGCACGCGTCGTGAGAAAAATTCATCTTTTGAACATGCAGAAAACTTACTGCAAAAGACAACTGATATATAAAACGTTATAATTATTAAAACAATATCAGACTGGCATACTTTATATTCTTTACTAAAAACAGCTCCAGAATTATTGGTAAAAAAGCATATGAATTTTTTTTTTTTTTAGATTACATTTATTTAAACTCAAGGATAGAGCGCTCATATTTTACTTCGATTTCCTCACCGTCCTTTACCAAGGGTGACAATCATTATGGAACTGACTGTAACTGTGGACAAATGCAAGACTTTTTTTTACCCCCCACACACAGGTGTTATGCAAGTGCTCATAAAACTGTCCACCTCTGCACTACATTAAACTTTGACGTGTTCTTAAGAATGTAATTAATATAAAAGGATCTGCAGCACTCAGGCTGTTGGAGCACCTGTGGATGGTGTTTTCCGCCCGATGCTGCCACTGCTCACTCTGGAGGTAGTGGCAAATACTGTGGGCGTGGGTGAAGAACTCCGTGTAGGTGTTAAACGCGACGGGGTCCATGTCACGAGTGCACGTTTTAACGTCGGCGCCATCAGGACACTCCGGAAAACGCCGTCCAGACCTGTAATGAACCCAGCTGGGTTTTTATTATTATTTATTTATTTTTTTAAATGTACACTACACAGACTGTAGATGTTTTACAGAGTGTAATTATGAGTAACTGAGGGTTTTACAATAAATGTACTGGAAAAAATTTTTTTTTACTCCTAAAGCAATCACCCATTGCAATATACAGCACTGAAATGAAGATGTAAACCAGTGATGTTTCACAATCAAAAAAAAATACTGCCTGCGTGAATTTGACTTAAATTCAATTCCGATCACGCCGCAAGTTAAAAACGTTACCATAACTCAGCAGTTCTCAAACGCAAACCTTTTAACTGTAAAATTAATTCCACACGCTCCCTCAGCACAAGTATTTTATGAACATAATCCAACAGTTCAAACATTAAGCTCATTGTTTAAATACATACAATGTTAATCTGGCTATTCGTTATTAGAGCTTTTATTCCTGAACTTTCCACCAACAGTAAACATTAGGTCCAAGTCGACATTATTTATAGGCTGGACTTGTTTTTGAGATGATGTTTTGGATTTAAACCAATTCAATTCACATGACAGGCTAATAAAATTTTTTTTTGTTAAATCAATAATTAATATAGTAATTTGATAATGGTGGGTTGCGATGTGTATTTCACTGTAATACTAATATATATATATCTCACAAACGTGAGTACACCCCTCACATTTTTGTAAATATTTGATTATATCTTTTCATGTGACAACACTGAAGAAATGACACTTTGCTACAGTGTAAAGTAGTCAGTGTACAGCTGTAACAGTATAAATTTGCTGTCCCCTCAAAATAACTCAACACACAGCCATTAATGTCTAAACCGCTGGCAACAAAAGTGAGTACACCCCTAAGGGAAAATGTCCAAATTGGGCCCAGCGTCAATATTTTGTATGGCCACCATTATTTTCCAGCACTGCCTTAACCCTCTTGGGCATGGAGTTCACTAGAGCTTCACAGGTTGCCACTGGAGTCCTCTTCCACTCCTCCATGACGACATCACAGAGCTGGTGGATGTTAGAGACTTTGTGCTCCTCCACCTTCCGTTTGAAGATGCCCCACAGATGCTCAATAGGGTTTAGGTCTGGTGACATGCTTGGCCAGTCCATCACCTTCACCCTCAGCTTCTTTAGCAAGGCACTCGTCGTCTTGGAGGTGTGTTTGGGGTCGTATACTGATTATATATATATATATATATATATATATATATATATATATATATATATATATACACACACACACACACACACACACAGAGAACCCTGGGTGTCCCTGGACTGTACTTGAATGGAAAAAACACTGCTCTACAGACACAGCTGAACGTTTCCTTCCTCCATAGAAGGAGGATTAAGCTGTATTCTTGGGTTAGATCTCAGTGGTTATTACATAACTCTGGACTTAATTTAAGCTTGCAATGCATTAAACTGATCCAAAGTAATAACAGCCTGCATTCAAGTTAAATCACACCAGGTAAGACACAAATCAGTAGAGCCAGGCTCATATCAGCAGCAACAGATCCAGCCAAAACACTAGAACACTGCTGCACGCATGGATGTGCATGTGTAATAATCCTGACCTTCTCAGGTGACAGTGAGTGAAGGCCAGAGCCATCATACTCTGCGTGTCGTCGGAGAAATCCCGACAGTTTGCATGGACTTTCTCCAGCGCCCTGGACCAGCACGCGCCATACCGCGTCTGACCCGCAAACTCCCGCAGCCTCTGTAACTCCGCGCGCCCTTTCTCTGCTAAAGCATGATCCGCAGCCGTAGGGACGAACAGATTGAACGCAACGTAAAGTATCGGAATCGTGCACATCGCCCGTTTCATGAAATTAAAAACGAGTATAATAGTACAAGATGTATAAAACATGTGCACTACAAAAATGAACTCGAGCTCAGCGCGTGCACGAGGCCAACATGTAGGCGCTTCCGGTCGAAAACTAGATTTAAATTTGTAAATAGTGTGCAAATGACTGACACATTTTTTTAAAGTTACTTTTCGATGTATTTCATATTGAAGTAAAGATGACGAAATCAACTGAAAGCAGGGCCCTGTTTCATTACAAATGTAAACAAACGTAGTCAGCTTGACCTCGCAACAATTCCCTGAGGAAAACACACCGCCATTTTGAAGGCCATTACAGTCGTCTTACCTGACCAGTTCCTCAAATGCTTAACACTTTATTAGAACGTATACATAAGAATACAGTGTTTGTCACGTTATAAATTATGTTACTTGTAAGACTTTGGAGGACTGAGGGCTCAAAGAATATATCTCGTGTCTGAAAGGGTGCCTAGTGTTGGCAAGTTTTCAAGGAAAACTAGTTAAAGCGTGCTCAAAAAGTCGCTGGGTGACGTCATGGGCGAGTTTGCATATTGATTGATTCGTCGTGACGATTTGCATATCAAAACGTGCTAAAGGAAGAAGGAATATTTTCTGTAGACATTTAAAATAGAATTGAATTTGATCAGAATGGAAAATAATCAAGTATAACTTGTAATCTAAGAAGACAGAAATGGTAGTAAGGAGTTCAAGAAATAGATAGGAAGGAAATGATTACAGATGGAATAACTTGCTTTTATTACTTGTATATATAGCCAAGAAGTGAATTTAAAGCTAAGAAAAATGAAGCGTGTAGGTGGGATAAAAAATGGTGATCAGTGATTGGTCATTAGAAACAATTGTGATCAGTGATTGGTCATTAGAAACAATGGTGATCAGTGATTGGTCATTAGAAACAATGGTGACCAGTGATTGGTCATTAGAAACAATGGTGACCAGTGATTGGTCATTAGAAACAATGGTGACCAGTGATTGGTCATTAGAAACAATAGTGATCAGTGATTGGTCATTAGAAACAATGGTGACCAGTGAGTGATCATTAGAAACAATGGTGATCAGTGATTGGTCGTTGACGCAGGCACAACTCAGTCAGGCTTTACACACTGGTGATGAGTTGACTGAACATTGGCAGCACTGTTTTGTACCAGCAGCTTTTGTACACAAAGCTATTCCACATTGTTGGATTGAGTGAACTGAGTATTATTCATAATGCTTTCATTAAATTAGTGTCATTTTGGCACATAGGCATGATAAACTTCAGCAGCAAAAATTACCCAGGAGTCATTGCGGTCTCATGTAGTTTCATTTTCAAACCAGTAACGAATGTTAAAGCTCTTTGTAAGCAGGAGCAATATTTCAGGTAAGATATAACATAATTTGTCCACTTCAAACTGCGTTTTATTTAGCTCACTGTTCCATTTATAGCTGGCATAAATTAATTCACTCTGCATTTAGTTAACACTCTTATTATAGGGCTCTCAGACTTTGTCAACTTTGCTTCTGCCATTTCCTTTCAGGGGAATCCCCACAGCCATCTTAAGGACTGTGATGCTTACCACTTCATTAACACCTATGTGTCAATAATAAAGTGTTACAGTTATAAACTATAGCGCTTACATGAGATTTTGAAAGATTAAGGGATCGAGTGAACATAGACTTATAGCAAGCTTCATGAACAGAAATGACCAAGAGTTCACTCTGATCTGGAACAATTTCCTATTTAAACTTGTAACAAACAAATAATAAAAAGCTGTTTATATGTGCACAAGACAGTTAATGAAAATAAATTAGCAGTTCATGCTAAATAGTTATTGAAAAGGTAAATAACATCAACACTTTATTCCCAACAAAATATTCAGTTTAAGGCTAAATACTAAGAAATGCAGCACTTATAATCTGAACATGACGTGTCTTAAAACTACTAACTCTGAAAAAAAAAAATTAAGTTTCAAGATTTTATTTCTTTTATTTTTTGGTAGTTAATTTTGAGCTTGCTTGTTCAAAAATAAGACATGTGTTGCATGTGGGACATTGAAGCATTGGGTCAGATTTGACCCAGATTTGATCCTAGATTTGATCCTGAGTTCAAGTTTCTGTCTGTGCAGAGTTTTGAATATTGTTATTAGAAAATTGAAGTCTGTACTAGTCAGAAATGTAAATTTATATATTGCACTGGAAACCATCATTAAAACCACGATCAAAATATTGACGTACTTAAAATATTGATGTAATATTTAATTGCACGTATAGTACAGCGTCTTAAGGTTATATCTTTATATAAAATAAATGTCAGAAAGCAGAGGCGAGCACAGCAAACATGGTAATAATAACTAAACTATTATTATAATAGGTGCATTTATTTCTTAGCATAATATACCACAGCGCTGTTGAATTGTCAAATCTGATTGGTTAGAAGGTGTTGATCAATTTCTTATAACAGCAACTCTGATAGTACTTCCAGCTGTAATTCTAGCTGTAGTTCCACATAATATAAGGCTAATAATAAACAGATTAAAAAGAAAAACCATGTTATTTAGAAATGAAAAATGTATAATCATTGATATGGTGAAGTTTTTTGTAAGGAGACGTTTATTTTACTTTTATGGGAGGAGTTTACTATCGAAGCCTGTTTCTGCCACGGAGAAAATAATAATAAAAAAGTTAACAGCTAATTAATTTCCCCACAATTGCAAGTTAAAATCTTAACAACCAGAGTTTTTTTTCCCTCAGAATTTGCGAGTCTAAATCTCGTAATTCTAACTGAATATCTCGTAATTGTGAGTTAACATCTTATAATTCTGACTCTTTTCTTACAATTTAGGCATCTACTTGACATTTAGTTAGCTACAAAACATGCACCGACAAAGCATCAAACATTCTCTATAAATATAGGCTATATGAAAACAGCACATCGGCTAGCCGAGACAAGGAAAACCGGACGCTAGTGCGCGCTCGTTACTGAAGTTAGTCACATTTCTATTAGGTCTAAATTCCAAGGGGAAAAAAAAAACAGAATTGTGAAAAGTAAACTCGTAATTGTGAGAAATAAAGTGAAAATTGTGCGATATGAACTCGCAGTTGTGAGAGAAAAAGTCAGAATTGCGAGATGTAAAGTCGCAGTTACCTTTTTAATTTTTTTCTCCATGGTGAAAACAGGCTTCTATAGTTTACAGAGTCAGTATTCAGACACAGGAAAGTCTTGAGGATAGAGGTCTTTGTGGTTTGCAGATTGTCAGTGACATGATAAAATATGTTTTTTTTGGCTTATTAAGTAAAAAGAGAGGCTGGTGAGGGAATGACTGTGTACCGTATAGCTGCTATAACGTAAATGATAAGGGAACTAACTTGTCTCGTGGACGTTGTACAAAATGAAATGTAACAATAAATGGATAAAAATTATGCTGTGTCTTCCTTTAATGAATACATACAAAAATGATGTATGGATGTACATTATGTATGTACATTTACAAAAATTAAATGTAACTATAAATGGATAAAAAGTATGCCATGTCTTCCTTTAATTAATACATACAAAAATTGTAGTCATTTGCAAATTGCTGGGGTATAATCAGTATAAAAAACTTGCAGACGTGCTTCTATAATAATAAATGAATCGACTTCTTGGTTGTAACACTAACTCTGCTTTGTGTTTTGTCAATTACTTTTCTACAACAGCACACACTGTCATGTATTATTTGTTACTTATTTGTCTAGCAAATGGCCCTGTCTAGGTATGACCGATCGTTCAGAGGGAATTGCGTGTACAAGGCAAATTATTTGGAAACATTGTGAAAAATAAGGCTCCGTTGTACAACTTTCTCTTGGTTCTAAAGCGCACCAGTTGTGTGATGTGGGTGCATCAGCCGTCAGAGGAAGTCTAAAACAATAATGAAATGGAGTAAATGATCCTGTGGGCTGATTCTTTTTCCTATAAGCATTGTGGCATTCAGACGATACAAGCTGTGTATCGGTTTACGCTTGATCAATGAAATATGATGCTTTGGGGAACCTCTGTCCAATAATTTAGGCTCAGATGGAAATGGAAGTGAGATTTACATACAGTACAATCAATACAATAGGTGATGTAAGCATGAAGTACTTAGTGGCAATGATGATATTTTCCAATTTAAAAAAAAAATGCTTGGGTATATTCATGCATGTCATAAATGAATTTATACCACAGCACTGATGAATCTTCGAATCTGATTGGTCGGAAGGTGCTGATTAATGTTTATATCTATGTGCTCATTCTAATATGTTATTGTTTCTATAGTACATGGGAACTTGTATTCTGGATGCTTCACATTTATTTTAGGATAATAATAATTCAGGAATAATTTTTAAAAAATTGCTGTTATTTAAAAAAGGGGGAAAATCGGATCATCGTGGATATAGTGAAACGGTTATTTAACATTTGTTAAAGGAGTCTCCAGTGTCACTGCTGCTGTAACTTCGTAACCTCAAGAATTTATGTTTTGCACTTTCTCTGTAACATGACATGCTATGTTGTTTTGCTCTGTTACCTTTGAATAAAAGAGGTAATTCCTGGTGAGAGAATGACTCTTAATAGCGGCTATAACATAAGTGATAATAGGAACTACTTCGTTTCGGGGATGTTCGACATCATTAAAATGTAACTATAAACAATTAAAATGATGACATCAAGTCAAGAAGAATGTATTGCAAATGTGTGTGTGAAGGTAAACATAAAATCGTGTAATGGGCCTGAGGGAGATATTAGAGTCATTGAATGGGAAGCGAGGAGTGGATTGTACAAATAGTGAGTAGGCTATTTCTGATGCAGCTTAAGGGAATACAAATAGCAACATGGAAAATTAAACGATTGCTTTGTTGGACCAGAGGATTTGTAAATTAACGATTGTAAATGTAAAAAAAAAAAGGTAAGTAAAAGGTACTCATTACAATCATTTAGCTTATAATAAGCCACCGTCCATGTAAAATCTGGAGGAAATATGCTGGGGGTGTTTAGACACTACACTACATACAATAATTCACATTTAAGTAAAAACAGTTTACTTCTACAGATAAAAAAAAATATGTAGAAGTACCATCTAACATGGGAATAAAACATGCTAATTGGAATGACTTTTATTAAAACATTTTCTTATCAGAACGTAAAGATTCTAAGGTGCTGGATATTTTCACTGTAAATAATTCAATTGTATCTGAATGGAGCATTGGCCAGTTTGATCTAGATCACTATGAACCCGATATACCGCTTTCTTCCTGTTTCCTTATTGGCAACTTGAAGTGCAGAAACATTACAGATTTCAGCATTTATCACAGAAGTCCTCTATGTCCAGGAAATCGCCCTAGATTCTGTGGCTATATCTGTGAAATGGATTTGACCAGTTCTTTACCAAGCAGAGAGTTGTTTTAAAGCGAGGGTGAACTTAAGTAGTCTGGGACAATTCTTTACAAAATTGACTTCTCTAATGTTTTCTGTCCTCCAGTCAATATCTTAGACTGACTCATTATAGATTTCTAAAACACCCAAAATATCATATGGGAAAAATTGACAGATATGCTCCTTAATGATATTTGCTCCTCACTTACATGTATGTTAGTACAATTTATGACTTTTTGTGTGTATTGTTGGCTTTCCATAGTTTCCTGCTATTCCATAATAGCAGTCAGACGGTATTTCTGACTACAAGGCAAATCTCAGGTTTATATTAATGCGCTTGTTCTAATACGTTATGGTTTCTATATAGTAACAACACACACAGGAACTTGTATGTTGGATGCTATATATAAACAGATTTTAAAACTGTTTAAATGTTAATATGGTGAAGTTTTCTGTCAGTAGACGTTTATCAAGCATTTTTTAAAAGGAGTCTCCAGTGTCAGCATTTTATAACATTCAGAGGTAAAGCTGTAACTTTTCCATCATGCGAAAGTCTTCGGTCCAAAGGAGTTCTTTTCTCGGTTTATCGGTAAACCGATTTCTCGGTTTATTCATTTCATGAGAAAGAAAAAAGAGAGGCTGGTCAGGGAATGACTGTTTATCTATCCATCCATTTTCCATACAGCTTATCCTACACAGAGTCATGGGGGAGCCTGGAGCCTATCCCAGGGAACTCGGGGCACAAGGCGGGGGACACCCTGGACAAGATGCCAACCGTTCGCAGGGCACAATCGCACACTACAGACAATTTGGAAATGCCAATCAGCCTACAATGCTGTGCATATGACAATTAAAATCTTGAATCTTGAACACATGTCTTTGGGGGGCGGGGCGGGCGGGGGTAGACCAGAGTACTTAGAGGAAACCCCCATGGGGAGAACATGCAAACTCCACACACACAGAGTCAGGATTCGAACCCCCACCCACGTAGGTGCAACGTAAACTAAGTCACCGTGTCCCCCACAACTGTTTATGACTGCTATAATGTACGTGATAACACGAGCGAACTTGTTTCACAGACGTTCCACAACATTAAATGGAACTATAAGTGGATTACAGATATAAAAATAAATTAATTAAATCATTTGTCAAATTACTGTGGAATAAGTGGAATAAAACTCTTCAGAATGAATAGGGAAAGAATCACCGTCGTGTTTTATCCCTTACTTAAACACCAATACACCACACATCACCTGGTGTGTGGTGGGTGTTCTGGTGCATTATGGCTGCCGTTGCATCATTTAGGTGGATGCTTCACACTACAGGTGGTTGAGGAGACACCCCCCCCCCCCCCCCCCCCCGCTACCTCCATACTATATAAAGCGCTTTGAGTGTCTAGAAAAGTGCTATAGAAATGTAACTGTAACTAACTAACCTTAGTTTATCTAACATAGGTCTACTTTTCATGTATTTAATTTGTATTCACTATTCCCTTGCTCTCTACAAAGACATAAGGTGTACCTGTTTAAATACAGCTGCTTATTACAGCTCCAGGTTACTGGTTTACTTGAGTTTTGCATGTTCTCCCTGTGTCTCTGTGGGTTTCCTCCTCATTCTCTGGTTTCATCCCACCTCCCACAAACACGCCAGTAGGAATGTGGTGTGTGTGTGTGTGTGTGTGTGTGTGTGTGTGAACGTTTCCTGCGAAGGACAATCATCCCATACAGGCTGTATTTCCACCTCCCACCCAGTATTCCTGGATTCCACCATGACCCTGACCAGGATAAAGCTCTTACTGAAGATATAAAGGAATACGAACAAATAAGGTTTAATACACACAAGGCGCGTAAAGGTTTATCAACTTGCATGAGTCAGTGAGACTGAGTCAGTGATGTGTCTGTCATTAGATTTAAGACTTTTCTTAATTGTGATATCAACACTGTGAAGAAGAAGAAAACATCACTAACGACTATCATTAAGGACTGCCATATGGCTACCATAATATTGAAACACACGCTGTGTAACTTTCTGACTTTGTTTTGAGAGAAACACGAATGGAAGTAAATCAGTAGGTAAACAAAACACAACGAACGAAATAAATAAAGAAATAAAAACAGAAGAGCGCCGAACAGTTTTATTCTGACGTGCACCGCAGTGTCCCTCGCGAGGCCTAGACATTCTTCTCTGATGATCATTACCTTCCCCTGGTTCTCGCGAGAGCATCTGAGACGCGCTTAACGGACGGAAATCTCGCGAGAACTGGGGCCGCGTCTATGGTGTAGTAGAGGAGAGGAGGGGAGAGAGAGGGTGAGAGGAGGAGGGGGTACTCACAAAGATGTTGCGTGATTTTTTTGGAAATTTATTTATTTAAATAAAAAAAAATGGCCGCCGCAGAGAGCGGAGAGGAGAGACTGTAAGTGTGAATGGCTATCTTCATGTTGTAATGTTGTGGCGAATTCAAACGGGCGGCCGCCGCAAATCGCTATTGCGTATTTATCGCAGCTAACCATTATTGTGTGTGGTGAGAAACGTTAGCTTGCTAAGTCCGTTAGCTTTAGCTTTAGCGTTAGCTTTGGAATAACGTCACTTGTATTTCCCCCCATTGCTTTTCCCAGATCATGGATGAACACTTTTAGCTTACTTGCTAACCAGCTAGCTAGCTAGCTACCTACTAGGAGGAGGTGTGTGTGTGTGAGTGTGTGTATGTGTGTGAGTGTGTGTATATGTATGTGTGTGCGTGTGTGTCATTTTCTGACGTTACTCTGAACTCTTAGCTAAGCTAATATCACATTTAACGTGCAGCACTACGTCGCTTGTCTGATATTTGAAAGCATGTTTACATCCTAAATTCTGCACGTTTTTTTTTTTGTTTGTTTGTGTTTTTTTTTTTTTTTTTAAAGAAGTGCTGCTCATTTTTAATGGCTGTCAAAACACCAGCCAGTTAGAAGTTAGCTGGCTAAGAAGCTGGCTAGTGCACAGCTGCATGCTGGAAAATTACATTTTGTCCCAAAAACCTGTTTAGCTCATGTGGTGTGGTGATCAGTAATATTAATCCTCATGTATGGTGCTGGTTTGTTTATGTAGCTGCACGTC
This sequence comes from Ictalurus punctatus, assembly GCF_001660625.3. Lineage (NCBI taxonomy): Eukaryota > Metazoa > Chordata > Actinopteri > Siluriformes > Ictaluridae > Ictalurus > Ictalurus punctatus. The sequence continues at coordinate 31,483,812 of NC_030420.2, forward strand.
CAAGTTTGCACATGCATGCAAGTTAGTTTGTGTGGTTTCTGAAATGCACAGCACTATATTGATATTCCTAGCAATTTCAGATGTGTTTCTGAGGTGGTCCTTGTTTGTCTGTCAAGTGCCCCTGAAATTCAAAACAAAACAAAAAAAAAGATGTTTTGGATACCGATATGATGATATATTTAGGGAGGGGGAAAAATATATACTTTTAGAGACACGGATTTATTCTTCCATCACTTCTTGGAAATATTTTTTTTTTTTTTTTTGATGATTCATCCTGTACTCGTCTTGCATCTGTCCAATTAAATCGTCTCTAGAATGTTTACGTCCCGCCCCTGGGGAGAAAAGGGGGCGTGTCTTGCGCGACCTTAGAAGCAAACTAGTGAATGTGAACTTCGATACATTTTCGACGCAGCGCCACACAAAATAAGCATTGCCTGGATATAGGTTTCCGTTTCGATGTGATAAAAGTCGAAAAGACTTTAAACTCGGCGTTTGCGCGGAACGTTTACACGTCCGGAGTCTTAGCGGCGTGTAAGGAAACTTTACGTACGGTGTAGAGTAACGAGGCGAAAGGCGTGAATCGCGCCGCGGCGGGTGTGTCTAAAGCGCCGATCTTTTCTTATGCTGCCTCGGGCTATGTCCACGTTAATCCGGGTCAATCTGAAAAGCGCTTTTTGCGTCTTTTTCTTGACGTTTTGGCCTTCTGTCTACGCCGAGACGCCGTTTTTGTTTAGTTTTTTTGTCCGACGTAAACGGAGCGTTTTGAAAAGCGGGTGAATTTGAAAACGGCGTTTTTTTTGTGTGTGTGTCGTAGTGCGGATTGAGGAAACGGAGATATTCAAACGCAATGACGTGTTTTTAGTTGTGTGACGCACGCAGTACGACAGAAAACAACAAGATGGTGGATGACGTCGTGATGCTGTGCTGTTGTCCTTGATATCCAGTTTGACAGCGTTGTTTGTCACTTCAGACCCCGTTTTTAAATAGACGCCTCACGGAAATGACGCGGGACGAAGCTGTGTAGGTTTTTACGTGTGCGCAGTATAGGGACGTTAAGCCGGACGTTGCAGTGTGGACGAGCGATTAAAAAAAAAAAAAAAAAAAAACCCCCGCAAATGCGGTTTTTCAGATCTCTCCGGATTAACTTGGACGTAGCGTCACGTTAGTCACGTGGCTGTCTGGTGTATGAGGCGCGTTTTCGAGCCCTGCGTTCTTCACTGCCTTATCGCCGAGTCGATTTCTTTAGCCCTGGATTGAACAGCGATGCTGTTTGACGAGGAGAAATATCGAACCGAGAGCCTCGTGTTGTATCGTGTCGTATCGCGTGGTATCGTTACATCCCTACAGCAAATGTGAGGTTTTTTTTGCTGTCTTTTCCCACGTGCTGTTCCCCTTTTTTTCTTCCTTTTTTCTTCCCTTTTTTTTTTTTAAATCAAGAAGCGTAATATTTCGTAGTAATTCTCAAACGCGTCACATGTCTCCTGCGGTTGTCCGTCACCGTTCTCGACCTTGGCTCAAACTTGCAGCACGACTCAAAAAAACCCACACGAACACATGGCATCTCGTCGTTCAGGATATCGTACTATTTAGATCGGACGGGCGTGGACGGGAAGACGGCGGTAAAAATCACCCACAGGCTGTTTCTCATAGTTAGCTAGTTGGCAAAAAAGCTACGTTTGAGTTTGTTCAGACTTTAGGGTGTGGCGTAACCTTACACGCTTTTGGCCCTCGTGCAAATCAGTCGAGCGTTTCACCGTCGGTCCGACGTCTTGTTTCTAAAGTAAATACATCAACAAGCGAAATCGGAACGAAGTCATTTCAGGGACCAGGGTGTGTGTGTGTGTGTGTGTGTGTGTGTGTGTGTGTGTGTGTATGAGTGTGTGTAACAGCACTACGATGTTAAACAGACTTGACGTATTAGACAGATTTTTGCTTGCTGTTCGTAGCTAACATTTTAGAAACGCGTGTGTGTGAGTGAGACATTGCTGGGGATTTACCCAAACTATGTCAGATGAAATCATCCTGTTTGTCAGTGCAATACATTTGGGATTTCCGAAACCTCCCATAACGCACGTATGTGAACGCGTGTGAGAGATTTTCTTTCGGACAGTATTAAAATAGGAAGCATGAGGAGGAGAGTGCAGTCAGACTGACCTGATGTGACCCGTGTGTGATGCACTCACTCACACTCTCTCTCTCTCTCTCTCTCTCTCTCTCACTCACACACACACACACACACACACACACACACACACACAGAGTGCTGCTGCGTCCCTTCCCTTCCTGAGCGTAATGGCTGGCTACGTTTGCTTTATGTGCAGTGTGACTAAAACGAGGCAGAAAGGACACACATGATTTTTTTTTTACATGGGTTAAAGTTGATGGTTCTGCGGTACAATACAAAACCAAACACATCAACAACAGCAGAGTTTAAAGATGTTGCACTGTTCTCTGTTTCACTTTAGTTCTCTCTCTCGCTATCAATCTCTCTCTCTCTCGCTATCAATCTCTCTCTCTCCATCTATCTCTCTCTATCTCGCTTTCTCTCTCTATCATATTATCTGTAGCTCTCTCTATCTCTCTCTATCCCTATCTCTCTCTCTCTCGTTCTTGCTCTCTCTCTCTCTCTCTCTTTCTTGCTCTCTCTCTCTCTCTTTCTCTCTCTCTCTCTCTCTCTTTCTCTGTTTCTTCCTGCACTCTGGACTAACTTTTCATTCACAGCTCCTGCACTTAAACGTGCAAGTCGTGTAATCGTACCGACGTCGATGAGAGGAAAGACTGATCCCGTGCTCTTAATTCGATAACAGCGTCAGAGCTCTGATGTATTCGGGACGGATCTCTTTATCATCAGCTTTTATTTCTTTTCTTTTTCTTGTCTTTTTTTTTTTTGCTAACTTCTAAAGAACATCGCACGCGTTTAGACTTGTACGCAAAATGCTTCAGTGGATCGGACGAGGAAAATTAAAGCGCGACCTAACGTTACTCCAGAGTGTCGGGAAAAACATTTTCCATCATGTTGCTTACGTAAGGAACAAAACATTTTGGACTGGTCACGAGCGTCTTTTGCTAAAGTTATTAAGCACATTTACAGGCGTGATGGCGACAGGTTTTACGCCAGTGGATCGGACGATGGAAACGCAATCCTGATCTACAGCGTTCCCACCCTCTTCCCACCCGGAAGTTGATTATTTTCCAATAAATGCATGCCCTGAAGTGTTTTATTCCTCTTACAGCACAGCAGTTTGCCGACGAGCATAATATATGTATTTTTTTTAAATTAATTAAAGAACGACACGTCATACTTTTTATAGTTTCATTTCACTAAACAAGTAAGTTAGTTCCCGTTCTCCGCTATCTACAGTCCGGTTCTCATTTTTTCCTCTCCCGAAGACTTTCCCGTGTCAGAAAACTTACGCTACCTCCACGTCCTGGTCCTCCGTCCGCACCGGCACGCCGGATTTTTCCAGCGAAAATGGAGCTTTTTGTAAACCCTTTCCCAATAAACTTTATTGATCCCACGCTGGGGAAATTCCTTCTTTACAGCAGCTCAGTTACAGAAAAAACAGATAGGAAAGAATACACGTTAAAGAGGAGTAGAATTGAAAAAAATCTATACAAGAGGAATAGAAAAATAAGAATGCTAGTAGTAAAAAATAATAACAGTGGTATTATGTACACTATGAACAGCTAGCAGTGCTACGTTTATGTTGTTCTTTTTTTGTATTAAAGGGTTATAGATTTAACAAGCAAAAACTGCCTGTATGATGATTAATCAGAAAAAAAAATACAGTTAAATATAAATACTTGTGTATATACAGTCTAACTCATTTAAAAGTAAGAAGTGCTACTGTTGATGCTGTGAGCATCCATTGAGATTTGACGTCACTTGCTGGACTCTGAGGAACTCGGGAGTTGAGGGGACTATCCCTGAGTAGGAATTCTGATTTGAGGGGCGTTTTTTTCCTTCTTTCTTTTTTCTCCTTCCCCTGGGAATTACCGTTATAACCTCTAGTCAAATGCTGCCTCAGACAAACGCTTTAAAAAAAAAAAAAAAATAGAATCCTGATGTGATTCATCGCTCAAGTTAAGCAATCAGTCCCTCCGTGGATTTTGCGATCGCAGTAATTAACACGAATTCAAGCAAACTCCGGTATTCCTTGCGGAGCGTGCAATTTTGTCAAAATCACCGCAGATTTTCTTGCGGATTCGGGACGAAGACACGTCACGTGACGTCGTCGCTACGCACGTTCATCCAAAGCGCCCTTCGATTCACGTGCGTCGAACACGCGTACCGACAGACGTGACCACGAAAGAGTGCGTGAAACAATTTCACCGCAAAATCGAGGATTTTCGGCCGCAGCAATCACAAAAATACTCCACGCGATCCAGTACGGACTGCAGAAACATGCCACGACCACGTGTTTTATGGGTTGTGAGCAAGGTTTATTTATTTATTTATTCATTTATCGTGTAGGCAAGCTGCTAAACTGTGCCGAAGCACGGAGACGTAGCGCTGTGGAAGTGCCGTGCATTCTGGAGATTTGATCCAACGAACAACAATAGCGGAAAAGGAACACCAGATGCAACTTTCTGACCGAGTTATTTCTAATTATCGGATCACTTTTTAGTTTGTTTCATTATCCGCAGCGTGAAACCAAAGCAGCGAGCAGAAGTATCGATTTCAGTCTGATTCGAAGTATGCATACGACACCCTAAACGTGTAAAAAAAAAAAAAAACCTCGCTTAATGGTACACTGAGTACTTTTTGAGCCTTCGCTTTGATTTGCATAGTACTCGCTGTTCTCTGATCGCACGGCCGGTCACGTCGGCCGTAGCGTGTAGTATTTATCTGTTCAAATTTGATCACGACCAAACGTTTCAGGTTCTAAAAGCGTGTCTGATAGGAAACGTTTCACGTCGTGCTGCTCAGTTCAGGTGCTTTCCCATGTTTACTTTTCATGCTTTCGCTTCAGATCACAGACAAACGTTCCTTTATCTGTAGATAAAGCACAACTTCCTCATACTTTCACACTTGAAGACATTTTCATGATGCGCTATTATTAAAAAAAAAAAGTTTAAAAACATAAATATTTAACAAGAAACGAAGGGGAAGATAATCAGACCCTTGTTCGTTAGTGATAAAGAACAAAAGCATGTTGTAACATACCTTCTCACAGTGTAACTATACAATCCGGTCACGATTCCATTCGAGTCACGATACTGGCGTTGCAGATTTCGATTCGATCCGATTCTCAGTATATTTCGAACAAAATTTGATTTAAACAAAAAACATTTTGTTTGTACAAAACTAAACGAATCAAAACAATTCCACAAACAGATGTTCCATATTGTAAACAACATGTGTTACAGGTTCACCATATCTTTTAGTAATGAATAAATTCATTTATAAACCCTCCCAAAAATGTACATTGAATAAACAAAGTGACCCGTTGAAAGCGATCGGCTGAAACAGAACGAGCTCCGTAGTAGAAATAAAGCTCCAAAGTCGGCTAAAATGCCCGTTTTTGTCTGGCTTGTGATGACGTTTGAAAGCTACTGAAGAGTGCAGTAAGTTTAACCGTTATAACGTGGTCGTGAAACCGTATAACGTGTAATGAATGTCGGTTATCGCAATCCGGACTTCGCAAGTGCCGGTCTCGCAGGCGCTCCATGAAAGAATGCGATCATGTGACCAGCATGCGTGCTGTATGTTTTAACTCTGTGGGTTGCGCAGATTGGGACCTCTAGTGTTCAAACAGTGCAACTGCATCAGAAGCATAATTAACAGAGCGCCAATTCCCGCAGTGTGAATCTCACATGGTCACATTTTTGCATTGCGGCACATCATTACACTCCTACAATATCAGTATCATCACATCGACCCGGCTTTTACGACATACCCCCAAAGGTTTGTTTATTAATACTAAACAAATGAATGATTATTTAAACGGTACTGTTATGGTTTCACCTCGTGAACCAAGTCATCTATATCGTAGAATCTGTTTTTCGTAGCTGTTTCGTAGAAATGAGTTTCAGCAATCATATGATATTTTTGTCATATCTCCCACCCCTACTGGAATGCTCCACCTAATCAAAAACTGATAATAAACAGCTTTCTATAAGGAGACGTTTATTCAACGCTTTTGGAAGGAGTCTCCAGTGTGAGCGCTTTGTAACAGTTAGAGGTAAAGCTGTAACTTTGTTTTCTGGACAAAAGGAGTTTGTGTTCAGTTTCTTATTAACGAGACTGCTTTTTTTTTGTCTTATTAATTTAGAGAGAGAGAGAGAGAGAAAGAAGGAGGGAGAGAGAGAGCAACTCCTGAGGGAATGACTGTTCATAACTGCTATAACGTAAATGATAACAAGAACCAACCGAAAACATAACTACAAGCTGTTAAGTATGATCTCATTCTTCCGTTAACAAAAAGTTCATTGGTAAATTGATGTGGTATAAAAGGAATAAAACACTCAACAGCGACTGTGTTTCATCACACAACCTTGTCGTTGGTTTTACTCCTTCATTATTAAAGCGACGTTGTATAACGAAGCCAAACACTGAATCAGTGAACAGGAACATGAGAAGATTTGATTTTAGTACATGTCTCATAGCTTGTGTTGATTTAAATTCTTTACAAAAAAAGGTTTTTTTTTGACTAGTCTAGAGCTTTTTTTTTTTTTTGGATCGTAGGAGCAAAACCAGACTGAGTGAACAGGCCATGAGATTATTGCAGGAGTATTATGGGCCTGAGCGGGCTTTTCTTTTCGAGGAGAGTTAGCCTCAGTTGTGCCAAGTAGGAAGACATCCGAGCCTCTAAGGTTGTTATCCTGCTCACCATCACGGTTGCCATGTGCTTCATTAATAAACGATTAATATTCAGTTCGCCGTGGAGTTCTCCGTCTGGCATCACGGCTCAGCCGTTTAGCTTTATGCCAGAAGAGATTTACTCCTCAAGCTTTCTGCATCTAACAACACGATCAGTGAGCGACAAACAGTTTCATCAGTCTCGTCCAGCATTTCGCAACTTTTGAGATCGCAGAAACGAATGCAAAATCAACGCGAACGCCACAATAGTCGGAGTAGATCGCAATTTTTTCAAAACGGACACCGATTTTCCGCAGATTTGAGCCAAGGCGCTCCGATTTGAGCCGAGGTGAAGTTGAGTGCGTTTCCAGTATCAGCAAGTGTTTTATTCCTTTTACACCACAGCACGTTGCAAACGCTTATATTTAATTAATGAAAGAAAAGCCCGCATTTTTTCTTTAATTTGGCTATGGTAACATTTAGCGTCGTGGAACTTATGGGATAGAAGCTATAAACAGCCGTTCCCTCACCTTCTCATCTCGCTCTTTTCTTTTTTTCTTTTTCTTTCTCTCTCTCTCTCTCTCTCTCGCTCTCTCTCTCAGGTAACAAGACGGAAAAAAAACCCCGCAGCTTGTCACACTCGTTACAGAGAAACTACAAACCACAGTGTATTATAAATGTCTTAACAGCTGTAACTCTGACTCTCACAAAGCGATCGTTCTAGAAAATGAACTACGGACCAACCAGAACGGCGAACTTAACAGCGCCTCGGCTGAAAAGGATTTAAAATGATCTTAGGCTAAGCCTTTTGTACAGATTGCTGATTGTGATTAAAAGAATTGGAGGGAAAACAAGAGGTGTAATCCACATATTTGCTCATATTCTGCGTTTTTAACTCATTTATAACTCATTTGTGCTCTTTTTTTTTCCCCACTCCCTTCCCCAAGCACAAAACAAATTTAAACTAAAACGGGCAGAAAAGGGCCAGCAGTGACCTGGAGGGAGATTCCACCAGCACTTTCACTTATCAGAAGGTTCAGTAAACTCGCCCTCGCGCAACAGTGGAATCTTTACACTCCACTCGAGCGAGGTTGAACGACGCGGCTGGTGATTTCCCTGTACTTCTTCGCCCGATTGCAACTAAACGCGGCGTCCCTGCCTCTGGTTTTGATAACTGGAAAGTCGTCATTGTGTTAACTTTCCACAGATTGTTAATACATTTTTTCTGTCTGTTTTTTTTTTCTTTTTCCTGGACTCCGATTCTTTTTCTGCTTTGGGCTTCTGCGGCACCTCGCCAGATTTTCTTGCTTACGGTGCTGGTCGTGTATTATGTGGCGCGAACAAATACACGTTTATACAAAAGTATCCGAAGTCGTAACCGCCGCATACTGTAGATACGCGTGATTTTTAAAATCGGTTGATTTCGACGTGTGTCTAACTTCCGCGTCTTTGCTGTGGTGTCGTGTTGTGTTGTGTGCAGAGGTGACGGAAAGGGGGAGGACCAGGAGGGTTCTAAAGAAGCAAGTCAAAAACAGAAGAAAAGCAAAAAAGAGCAGGAACAGGATGCGGAGAGGGTCGAGCCCGCCGGTACGGAGGGGGGCGACGGAGAGCGAGCGGAGGCCGGCCAATCCGAGCCCTCGGCCCCTGAGCCCGCAGCGGCCCTCGGCGCTCCGGAAGCTTCTTCCTCGGCCAAGCAGCGGCGATCCATCATTCGGGACCGCGGGCCTTTGTACGATGACCCCTCGCTGCCTCAGGGCTGGACGCGCAAACTCAAACAGCGCAAGTCGGGACGATCGGCTGGCAAATTCGACGTCTACCTGATCAAGTGAGTAGGGCTGTCCTAGTAATCGATTACACTGCAATTATCAAGACGATTATCGCCACTAACTAGTGAAAATGTTGCTCGATCAGAACAGGTCCAGGTAAGACTGTAGTCATAACGGAATATCGCGGCATCGCAAACCGACGTCAGGTTTTATTAACGCGGTACAAAAACGACGACGGCATTAAATAGTGGTTTTGAAAGGGCGGACGTGCGTACATATTCGGTTAACTCGGTTAACAAAGATCGCTGATGATATTCGTCATCCACCGACTTTACTTCTTTCTTTATTTTTTTTTTCTTCCTTTTTTCTTAAACTAGAAATGTCCTTCTGGAGGAGGTAAAATAGATGGAGTGGAAGTGTAATGTTGTGATATGGGTGAGATGAGGCTTGCCTGGGCTGTGGCGTGCTGAGACAAACAGCCTGGGCGACTCCGTGCACTATAGTGCTCATAGCTCTACGTCGCAGCGCCTAATTCAATATAACGCTGAGTTACCTGAAAAAACAACAACAACAACAACAACAAAAACAAGAGGAGTCTTGTGTTGTTCGATTGCCTGGGAGATGTATGTTTTAATCTAGAGCTGTGATCCGATCGAGTTACGAGATGAATAATTCAGTGGTGTGAATGTGAAGTGGTGTGAATTGTTCGACTGGCCAGTTTGACATGATGGGCAGCTGAACAATACACGTCCCGTGAGAGTTTGTGAGTCAGCATGGACCAGTGCTTCCCTGTTCCTACACCATTTCTACATTCTATATCTGTAACAGCATGAAAGAAAGTGCTTGACTTTGGAGAGTGTGAGCGAGCAAGGATGATTAGCTCAGTGTTTTTTTTTTTTTTCTTTTCTTTTTTTTCTTTCTGTCTACATTCGTGTGTTTGTCATCTGACTTAAAATGTGTAGCAAACCTTTTTTTGTTTATTTTTCCAGCCCAGAAGGGAAAGCCTTCCGTTCCAAAGTGGAGCTCATGGCGTACTTCCAAAAGGTGGGTGACACCACCACAGACCCAAATGACTTTGACTTTACGGTCACGGGGCGCGGGAGCCCGTCACGCAGGGAGAAGAGACCGCCGAAGAAGCCCAAAGTGCCCAAGCCGACTGGCCGAGGGAGGGGCCGGCCGAAGGGCAGTGGCAAAATACGGCAGGCCACAGAGGGTGTAGCAGTGAAACGCGTGGTAGAAAAGAGTCCGGGCAAACTCCTCGTCAAGATGCCCTTTGTGGCTCCGAAAGCGGAGGCAGGATCACCCTCGGGGCAAGTTCCCGTCGTCAAACAGCGCCCAGGACGCAAGAGGAAAGCGGAAAAAGAGCAGGCGAGCGTGCCAAAGAAACGCGGTCGGAAGCCGGCGGCTGCGTCTCAGTCTGCGGCAGGAGGGACAGGCTCGAGTGCAGCTTACGCTGCTGCAGCTATCGCGACATCGGAGGCCAAGAAGAAGGCGCAAAAGGAGTTGGCAGCCAAGCCTGTGCAAGAGAAGGCGCTTCCCATCAAGAAGCGCAAGACACGGGAGACTATGGAGGAGGCAGAAGGGTCTGCTACGACTACACCCGAGGCACCGAGCAGCGTAGCAAAGCGGCCCGTGAGTCAAACGGCACCCTCTGCTGGAGCGGAGTCAGAAACGGGACAGAAGCTTCACAAGCACTCGAGCCGGAAGCATAAGGAAGCAGTGGATTCTGGTAACGGCAGCAGCAGTGGACCGAAGCTCCACAAAAAGAGAGATCAGCGTGAGCAACAACTGAAACACCTCCACCATCACCATCATCACCACCATCACCAACACCACCTGCCCCTGATGGAGCCGTCCATATTCACTCCGCAGGCTCACCAGCTTTCCCTCGGCCACTCCATGCACGGAGGACCCCCAGTGGAGAACGAGCCCCAGGACTTGAGCACTTCCAGGTCGAGACAGGAGCCGCTAGCCTGCAGGGAGGAGGCCCGAACCGACAGTCACACGGTTAGAGACACTTCAGGCAAGATGGCAGCGACGGAGTTGCGAACCCAACAACAACAACAACAACAACAACAGCAGCAGCAGCAGCATGGCACTGTGACGGGGGATGGAAAGGAACTGAGAGACATTGTTCCTCCTTCCGCCGTTCCCAGGCCGAGTCGAGAAGAAACGGTCGAGTCCAGGACGCCTGTGAGCGAACGCGTGAGCTGAAGGACGTGACTGACATTCAGAGTGACTGACCAATCAGCAGCAACGGCTGTGTTCTCACGCAGGAATAGAGGCACTCACAGGGGGAGGAGTTGTTTTTTTTTTTTGTTGTTTGTTTGTTTGTTTTATTTTATTCTGTTTTGTTTTTTTTAAAACAAGAAATAATGGAGAAAAAAAATCCACAAAAATGTAAATGTACTTACAAAAGGCAGCTGTTGTGTCGAGTGTTGTGAGTTGGATGCAGAGCGACGATACAGTCGCTGGCATACCGCCTCTGAATGAACTCTCAGATTTCTTTTCGTTCGCCCAGTTTCATTTTTATCGTTTATATTAATATAGAAATCATAGGAACCAGGTGTTAGTGCTCCGTTAGAGCTTCTAGGAAATAGCAAAACACTGAGATAGCGGACAATGGGTGCACGAGTAACGCTTCACGGGGAAGCCGATTTACAACTAATCCTTCCCTGCCAAAACCAGACGAAATAAGGCTCGATTTTACATCATCTTCATTTTTGTTATTTCCCCTTCATATTATAGAAGTGACTATTAGAAGAAGGCAGTCTGGTTCTATATAACTGCATGAAGAGTGACATTTCTTAATAAAAGCTCATATAAGGAAATTCATGGGGGCGAGGAGGGGGATCATCACTTGTACCCTGTCAATCATGTTCTAAACAAGAAAGGCTAATCAAATCCTGAGAGATTTCCCAGTTCATGGGACGGGAAGAGGATGGGTCCTAGGTTTATTTATTTATTTTCGTTTGTTTTCGGACACCAATCATGCTTTGCGATGGCTGGTCCTGAATGTCTTTCTCTCGTTCTTGCATTTAAAAAAAACGTAGAGACGTGGAGAGGAATGTTTGAACGCTGAGTAATGTGATTAACCTCGCCATCTGTTTCAGCGGTGCAGGATAGCAGACTAATATAGTAATATAGTAGGAAAGGTTTTCACTGTTATACTTTATTTTTCTATGCGTGGGGGGAGGGGGTTGAGCGCAGACGGATTCATGAATGAACATCGAAAGCACAGTCGAAATAAACGTGTGAAAGGAGAACAAAAAAATATAGAAATGAAATTCCAATGCAGTGTGTTCGAACACGTTTTCTTCCTCTTCCCCCATACCCCCCCCCCCCCCCCCCCCCCGCATTTATCGTTCTAGCTTTTCATTTTTTTTTTTTCCCTTTTCTTTCTATAAAGTGAAATTGAAAACAGTGGCCTTGTGTCTCCTGAACACATCAGAGCCTACAGTGTATGTTTGGAAGTGTAGCCATTCATTCCCCCCCGCCCCCCCTCCCTCCCTCCTTCCTTGTCATGGTGACGGAGAGCAAACAGGGAAGTCGACGCGAACAGAAGACACGATGCGCGCGCTTGTGCTATATTTACTAGACTTCCTCTCACACGACAGCTGCGACAGTTCACACAGGACGTTTGTATTTTTTTTATTTTTTTTATTTTTTCTTTTCACACTGCCTCCGTCCAAAACGCGAGACTTTCTGGATTATTTAGAGTTCCGTGGAGGGGAAAACAAAAAACAAAAAAAACAAAGACGTGATCAGAATCCCTGTTTTCGCCTTTGTTTACATTTTAAAACGTCATCGCGGTGATGAAATAAATGTCCGGATTTGACACGGCCGCCATCTTGGACGGAGCCGAATAAACGGCTTTAAAAGAACGAGCGTAGGACATGAATTAGATCGTATTAAACGTCCAGCAGATTTTGGTGTTTTTGTTGAGAGTAAAGCCGTTACGATCGATCATCATCCATCGAGTACGGTTTTTACGTCGCAGTTGGAAGATTTAGTCGAGATAGCAGGGCCTCCCCCAACTTTTCACATTCACACATGAAGTCACGCATTTCTGTTTCACGTCCGTTTTATCTTCGTTTAGAACGTTTGCAGACTCGCAGCGGATGTGAGGTATATCCTTCCTCATTTCATTCCTTTCAGCGCCCTTTTTTTTTTTTTTTTTTTTTTTTTTGAAATTGCCCTCTCCTTTGAAGTCATGAGGTACTGACACAAGACAGCACGCATAAAGGTGATGATGAGTGTGACTGTAGCGAGGCATTCGATTCTTCGATGATTCACAGAAATACGTCTACAGCGACGTACGGAGACGATGCCTGACCTCAGGCTAATCTCTTTTCTGTTTTCTATTCTATCTAAATGTGTAATACTAATGGCCAATGATGTACAAGTGGAGGCCATTACGAGGAGTCTTCAACTCCTCTCGTACGAAGCAGTGCTTTTATGGTAGCGGAAACGTTTAATCGGTAATAACTTGGACATCCCTTACTTTTTTTTTTTCTTTTTTTCCCCTTCCTTCTAAAGGAAGCGTTCTGAGTGAGAAGGACCAATGGTTATTGGACTGTTGGTTTCAGGGAAGCGTGCGCTTCGGTTTCTACGTCCTTACTGATACTTTCCCTGCCGATGAAGCTCGAATCAGAGAGAGCTCAACGTTCATTTCTTCTTTAACGTTAAATCTACAAAATTCATAGATTGTTTTTTTTTTTGTTTGTTTGTTTGTTTTGTTTTTGGAACCACATCGTAGTGTTTAAAAATAAATAAATAAATATTTACCAAAAAAAACAACAAAAAAAAAGGCATGCTAGAGCTACTCACTAGTCATTTTTATGAAGTGTGCTTTAGGATAGCGAGTGTTACGATGTTAGAAAACTTCCCTTTCTGATCGATTTAGATTTTAACAATCACCAGAGATTGATTTTTTTTTTTTTTAATTATTCTAAATTTTTTTTATTATTATTATTTTTTTTTATAAAGTTTATACTATTCTATAGAATAGTACTATATCTACTTTTATTTATTTATTTATTATTTTTTTCCCCCCTTTCATCGAAGGTCAGTGTACAGATGTGGTGCTTGACAGACCTCGTCCTTTAGCCTCCTCTCCACCTCGACCCTAGCCAGTGGGGAAGAGGACACGGAGAAACTAGAGCACTTGCGCTCTAGAGAAAAGGGCTATGAAATTATCTCAAAAAAAAAAAAGAGAGAGAACGATTCGAAGACGTTCATATGGTTACCTGCCTGAGGTCCGATCATCCAGGTCTCAAGCATCTTCAGATCCCACTAGCTTGCTCTGTTCGAGCAGATCACGCGTATCGAGCGCTCATCGCGGCCAGAAAAAAAAAAAAAGCCCCGACACAAACTAAAAAGAGCAAGAATGTTCGATGCGTGTGACCTGCTGGAGCAGAGATCTTAACCAGAGGACTATGACGCACCTGACCTACATGCGGTAGACGTCGATGTCGTCGTCGTCCCTGGTCTGACTAATCTGAGAGGGGAGGCTCAAGGATTACAGAGTTGAGTAAGCAAGCACAACCTGAAACGCGTACACATGAAATGTATCAAGACAAACTGGCGTGAGATCAAATAATAAAAAAATAAACAAATAAACGAGCAACGAAAACAGCATCATCTGAATGGCAGCGGTGTTAATATTAAATTAACGTGTAAATATTAGCGACAGCGCTGTGAGAGAGAAAAACAGCAGCGGTCTGCCACAGAATGGGCAGTGCCTTTATTTCGGGAATCTGACCAAGGTGGCCTTTGATTAAAAAAAAATCATTAAAAAAAGACGCTTTTATCCCAATTGAGCAAAACAAGACGTTAAATCAAGATGGGCTGATTGGTCTTTTCTTTTTTTTACTTTCTTTCTTTTTTTTTTTTTAAAGCAGGATCTCCATTAATCTTCGCTGTGCCATTTGTTATGTTTCATCATGTGGCCATGTCGTGTCCATAGATAAAACGTATCCATGTAACCTTTCACTTCCATGGTGATTTATGCTTTTTGTAGCACTCAATAATGCCCACTGTCAAAAAAAACAAAAAAACAAAAAAAACATCACCACCAATACCACCACCAACAACAACGGGAGTCCTATAAGAAAACATGAAATGACCTTTATTATATCTGTTCTGTGCCTCTGGCAAACAAATATGCTATGGAATGTCCTCGTGTCCCTGTAGCCAAAATCTACACGCTATGTACGTGAACATGTATCAATATGCATGATTGCCATTAGAAGTTAGTACACTGCTTGACCTTTACTATTCTTCGTAATGATGTTTTTTGTTTGTTTGTTTGTTTGTTTGTTTGTTTTATGCGTTTTTTTCTCTGGAACACTCCTCTCCGAGAGCCGGCCAAAAAGTCTGAGCGCAGGATTCTCACCCAAAACCCTGAACACGGCTGTACACACACACACACACACACACACACACACGCACACACATACACACAGCGAAACTACAAGGTCACTTGTATGTTTGTGCACTTCAGTTTAAAAACAAAAAGGACAAAAAAAAACAACAACAACAAAGGAATCAAAAACGAAAAAAAAAATCAGTTAAGTTGGACAGGAATAGTTTTTACGTTCTTCGGTTGTTGTTTTTTAAATTAAATTTTTTTTTTGTTTGTTTGTTTTTTTTCTTTCTTTCCAATTCCAGTTTCTCAGATCTGAGATGACGGTTACGCATGGGCTCCTAAAGCTGTTCCTCCTTAAGATGTCCCCGATACCATGGCAAACCTATTCCAACTAAATTATTATTTGTGGATTTTAGTGTTTTACTTTTTCTATTTTTTAAAAAAAAAAAGAACCCAATGTTAGGAGTAGACTATTTTACCTTAAGAGCAATAGTTATATTTAGTAGATCGTTATTTGCTTTTTATTTTTTTTATTATTATTATTATTATTATAATTATTTTATTTTATTTTTCCATTTCTTGTGTCTTTAGATTGTGTACGATGTTATATATTTGACGAAAAAAAAACAACAACAAAAAAAAAACAACAAAAAACAAAGGTTAAAGCTGAATTATAAAGGAATGCCTGAAATACAAATTCAATTATAGCACTTGAGATAATACAAGGAAGGAGAATGAAGGTCAGATAAAACCACACATTCAGCTTCAAGTCTTCATCGGTAGAACATTCATGGTCTATTTAACATAGTCTTGTGCCTTGAAGTTTCAGTAATAGAACTTTATACGGTAGTTGTATTTTTATTCTGAGTCCTGTGTTTTGCCTCTTGTTGGTATTCAGTGCTTTGGCTGTGTTGAGGATTTATAGAGACTGAGGATATGTTTGTCTTGTTTTATTTTTTTCGTACAGGAAATACCACATTTGGAATAAATTAGGACAAATGTTACCTGGGCAATATTGACTGTGTAGAAGGTAATAAGATACTGGTATTATTATTATTATTATTATTATTATTATTATTATTATTATTATTTTTTTTTTTTTAATCCCTGCTATGTTGAATGTGTCTCCTGTCGGATGAAGTGTATTTGTCGGGAATTGTTCTCCATTTCAATGTTTTAACGTGGCAAGTTATTAGTCATTTTATTTATATATATATATATATATATATATATATATATATATATATATATATATATATATATATATATATATATATATATATATAAAATATCTATATTTATACATGCATACTCCTGCCTCAAACGGTATCTTCCAAGCACCATTTTGCATTTTCTGAAAGGAAAAGAAAAGTTCAACCATGACTGATGTGACGATGAATTTAAGACCTGCACTTTATAAAGTATGTTTCCAGGCAGGACGCCCATTAACTTTTTTGTTTGTTTTTGTTTTTGTTTTTGTATGATATGTATTTTTTACCGTTGTCCGAAGTTGCTGTTTTATTTTCCATTGTTCTGATTTAGATTGAAATAAAAGGGATTGGTAGTACTATGTATCTAAAAGGTATATTATTTTAACCAAACAGTCCTACAGCCTAGGTGTCAGTGGTTCCTCACCATTTGCCAAGCTAAGTCCTTGCCTTCCTGACAGTGAAAACAAAAAGTATAGTTTGTGTCTACTTTTATAGTACTGTGTTACTGTATTATTTGTTTGCCGTATGTAACAGATACACAACAGTAAACAACATTTACCTTCTGCTTGTCTAAAACATTTCTTTCACTCCCCCGGTCTAGATTCGCGTCGAGGACTTGAAGGTCCCGGAAGAAGTTTTCCTTCATGCGTGATTGATACAGTAGTGTCCAAAGGTCTGAGAGCGCACTCGAATGCGTCAATACCGAGTCATTTTCATACAGGTATACAGATTTTCATTACAAATTGAAACGTGCTTTAACGACAGCGTGCACTCGAACTGGAATGTACTCCACAAGTTTGCGTAAAACCCGACCTTAGATCAATCCCGCTGGAATGCCGTATGGACACGCGCTTCAGTGGAAGAGATAAGACTCGAGGAAAATCTGACCTTTTAATTAACGTCACACATTTGCCTACAGTTAAACAGTGACCTAGAGTTGACATTTTTCAAAATTCTGAAAAGTGTCGTTTTCTTGTTCTTTTGAAACATTTAAAGCTATATTAAGCTTGATATTAAGCTGTACTTACCTCTCTAAATGAACTCCATTAAAATTACTCAAGGCGTTTAAATCAAGGGCTGTCCCTTGGGAGAGTCAGATATCTCAGAACTGACATGACATCAAAGCATTCAAGAAGAGATAATGAGTGGTTTCTTGCTTCAGCAGTTTGCTATCGTGTGGCAGTCATTTATCTGAGGTGTTCTGTACACTCTTTCTAAACAGCTAACCGGTAAATAAGTTCAAATCAGAGACTCTGATCATTGATAATCGCTCTAAATCCTACCTCTAATAGTATGACACTTGCAAATTCGTAACAATTTACATAAATCACATGAACTAAGGTTAAACTTGAGACTTGGTGTTTGTTATGACAAATTGAATAATTTCCCATATTTACTGAAATTCATGCGAAATTCGTGGAATAACATCTGATTGCGGTTGCACAATCAATGCACATCCACTATTAAGCAAGTTGTGTATAATATTATAGATACTATAAGACCAGGTTCTCAAATTGGGGCCTGTGATTTTTTTTAAAAAATTATTTATTTTTTTATTTTTTTATTTTTTTACGTTTTGTTGTAGTGTTGGAAATCATAAGCCATCATTAGCAAAGTTATTATATATATAAAATATAAATATGTGTTCTGTGAGCGGAAGGTTCGCCAAAATATCAATATACTTATTTAAATAATGAGCCTAATATTTGAATGTTATATCAAATAAGTCTAATTTATTCTATATGAATTTTATTATTATTATTATTATTATTATTATTATTATTATTATTATTATTATTATTTTCTTTTCAAAGTTAAAGGGGTCCCTGGCAGCAAAATGTTTCGGACCCCCTTCTTATCAGACAAAACAGCATTGCCGTGGCCACCATGGACACCAAGAGACTCCGTGAAGTACCACAGACCACAGACTTCAGCCAACGTTCTACAGTTTTGCCGTTGTGGAAGTTTTATCAAGATGAAAACTGGGTAAGAGGTTGCTGGAGTAGAAGGGAGGATTGAAAAAGCACCAGAATGTGTGTTTACGGAGAAAAACGACACCCTGCAAATTTCATTGACGCATTAATATGTCAATTTAAAGACCTTAACTATCTCTAACATTCTGACATCTCTACAGCTTTTAGTTTAATTCCATCAATTCTTTTGTTAATTGATACGATGGACAGGAGAAATCAAAATACGATTAAAACGACCACAGCTTTCCACTCCAACCTCTCTCGCAAACCTGCAGAATTTATTGTTAAAGCAGCTTTAATATTCTTTGACGAATTTACGTTGGATAACGTTTAATCCCAGTCTAGCCGCCATGTTTATGTTTCTACTTCTAACACATCTGACTCAGCGAACGATCGTCCTGATGGTTATCTGAACATCCAGTTCATCAGTCTGGAAGCTGCAGTTCAGATTATTCAATAAAAGCTAAATGCATGCTTAAGGATCTATATATTGAATTGCGTTAACTTTGTGCACTTTAAGTTAGATTGCTCTGTAATCTACATTTACTGTACAGTGATTATATTATGTTTCTTCTCAATGCGCTTTATGCATTTGTGTTACTGAAGCACCTGGTATAGATGCGTCAGGATGTAGTTTTTCTTCTACACTCGTCGTCTTAAAGGAGTGGCTCGCTCTTAAAAAAAAAAAAAAAAAAAAACCCAACGTACGCCAGTTTTTAAGTAAACATTAGATAAACGTAACTGTTTGCAGTTTGTATCCAGCTGCAGACCCCTGCAGTACAATGATGTGAATCCCCAGACAGGGCAGAAGAAGCCCCTGCCTGGCCAGGAATAATTCCCATTTCAAACAAAAGCTTGGCTGTTAAAATGTGGACTGAAATCCTGCTTTGGCAGAAATAAATCGCTCTTTTAAAATGAAAGTACAGTATTGTGTAAATGAAATATAAACGACATATTTCATTCGCTATCTCTCTTTTGTTGTATTAGTTGATACTATAGATAGTAAACGCCACTGGATGTTGTAGCAGTATCATATCGTGTCGAGGCAATAAAATTGTCATAGTGCAAAAACCTATTTCCATCTCTAATTCAAACAAATACGTTTATATCAATGCGCTCGTTCTAATATGTTTGTTTTTCTAGAGTAACACAGGGACTTCACAGGGACTCGTATGGCAGACGCTCTATATAGACTAATCTAAGCCGTATAATAAACTGGATTTAAAAAAATGTGTTGAAATGGTGGAGCCTTATTTTAAGGAGTCTCCAGCGTCGGCAGTGAGGGATTAATCGTTTATAGCCGCTATAGCGTAAGTGATACATTTTTAATTTATTAACGATTGACGCGTTGTGCTTTTGAACAGTTCATAGTTACCTTTAGTGTTACAAGATGTCCGCCAGACTCGACTGTTCAGGGCAGTGGAGTTTTCACGTTGCGGTTTCTCAGTGCGTTTTTGTGTCTTATTCACTTCGAGAGAGAGAGAGAGAGAAAAGAAAGAATAGTGAGGGAATGACTAGCTGCTATATTGTAAGTGATAACAGGAAATAATCCCTGCTAAACTTGCTGACCTTTTCTTACTTGCTTAAATTAGATTATGTGATGCATAATATTCGGTATAACGACACTTTTGGTCGTGCGATATTGCACGACATGGCGTGTTTTATTCCCTATTTGTTTTATTTTTTTATACTTCCACCACTGAATGGTGGCAGCATTATGTTTTCAGGTTGTCTGTCCATCCGTACGGATTCTCTTTAGCGCAAGAAATCTCAAGAAAGAGTGGTTGAATGTTTTATAGGATTTTGGAACGGATCCAAACAGGGTTCAGGTCATGGCCTGTGCTGTGTCCCAGTTCGCCCACTCTATCCATCCATCCATCCATCTTCTATACCACTTATCCCAGAGGGTCAAACCTATCCCAGGGAACATCGTGCACAAGGTGGGGTACACCTTGGACGGGGTGCCAATCCATCACAGGGCACAATCACATACACATACACATGGGCATAATCACGCATTCTTTGGGGGGGTCGTGTCCCCCCAATGTTGAGGCAATACCAATCTGCCCCCCCCCCCAATATACAGTACAAAATATTTTCTATATGTCCCCATTTAATGAACCCTGCCAACGGATCTGTCTTTTCTTCATCTACTCTATTTATTTATGTCTATTCCGTTTTAATATATTTCCGTTTATTAAGGAAAATCGGTGTGCGCCCCCCCTCCAACTGTACCCTTGGTTGCGCCCATACTCAACGCAAGTTCGTTGTTATATTTTAGCAGCTCAGTGCAGAAAAGTGCAGCAGAGCATACGAGCTTTTTTTCAGACAGTAAGTAACTAGATACGTAAACAGTAGGTGACCTTAGCTTAGTATAGAAGGCATCATACCATGGCTTGGTTTGTTCTTAAGAACGTCAATTAACTGTTGATATTTGCACACCCACGAAGTAGGCTAGACCAACGTCAGTTCCAGTTTTTGACCATTAACATTACATTCACTTACATATCCTCCCGCCGAGTTCGTCGGACCCCACCCCACAGTCCATACCATGGTTATGCCCTTGCGCATACACACACTACAGACCAAGATTGGTAAAAAGATTGGTAATCTTTGTACCCAGAGGTGCTCCCCTGCAGAAAACTATACACACAGCACAGTGGCAGGAATCGAACCCCCAACCCTGGCGGTGTGAGGTGAACGTGTTAACCACTAAACCACCATGCACCCCAGAAACGTTCCAATATCTTAAATAGTCTTTCTTCAACTCTAACGCCCTTACTGTTCGAAATATATTTTCAGTGACAAAAAGGACTATACACTGACGTCGAGTTCAACTTATTATTATTATTTTTTCTAGAATATCTTCCTTCTCGTTGTAACACATTTTGATATGCAAATTTATTCAGTGGTTATGGAAATTAATTTGTGGCGTCATCTGGGGACTTCTAGCCATATTGTGATTTTTTCTTTCTTTCTTTTCTATCAAGCATGTAATATCTACTTTCCCTCTGAAAGTGCTGGCAGTCCCGAGTTGATATCACTCTGGTTTTAACACCTACTGAAGTTATTTTTACTTCTTCTTACGACAGCAGTATTGAAATGTCTGGTTTGGATAATAGTGATGGATAGAACCGGTCTCATTGACAAATCAGTTCTTATGAAGAGTGAAGACAGCTTGTCCTTTTTTTTTTTCTTCTTCTTTATATTATGTGAAGAAAGGGGAAGTGCAAACAGGCTCGCTATATACCTATGTATAGCTGAGGGGAAAAATACTAGTCAAACATGACGCGGGAACACCGACTAGACGCCTCAAACCTTGTAAAAAGTGAAATGTTTAGCCGCTTCGTCACACAAGTCGGAGTCGATACTGGGCTTACTCAGTCATTTTTCCTTCAGCCTGTTGCTGTGTGCGTGTGTGCGCGCGCGCGCTTTTCCCCCCTCTACGGCGCTAAATGATTGGGTTTAGTAAGTTATACGTTCTGTTCAGGCACCAGGAACCGCTTTCTACAAGCTCTTAAACTCTTTCAGCTCGGAAATCTTTTGCTTAGACATGTCAAATTCGACTTTTAACAGCGAATATCTTTACAATTTACCCGCCGCTGTTGTTCATGAATTCACCCGTGTTATGGATTCACTCCCGTATTCAGACTGGCAGAGATTTGGTAAGAGGCTTTTATTATCGTTATTATCATTGATTTTGTATTGTTCGTCTCAAACGGTTTGGCTAACTTTATTTATTCATTTACTTCTAATACTACACCCCTACTCCCTCAAAACAAAACAACAACAAACAAACAAACAAACAAACAAACAAAAAAAACCCCAACACCACCACAGCGTATTGAATAGTTTAGTCACGGTAGTCGGTTGACTTCCTCAACTCGAGTGAAAGTTGTCCGTGTAACGCTCAGCTTGGTTGCTAGCTAGCATTACCGGCTGACGTGTTTAGCTTTTAAAAGGAATAAATAAACAAATAGTTTTCCTGGGTAGCGAGTGAACATGTTGTTGTGAATTAATAAATCCTGGCAAAAAAAAACAAAAAAAAAAACAAACACGTCGATAGCTAGCTAAATAAATATTTACCTGACTGACTCAGTGATGTCAGCTGAGTGTATACACGTTTAGCCGACATAGCTAGCTGTCAGAGAGTGCTAAATTAACAGATGTAGAGAACATTCGAGAAGATGGTTGAGACTAAGGAAGACTTCGTCCTGAAGGATTTAGGTTCATTTCACTGAGTGTGTGGCTGCATCCCAAATGACTCCATGCTGCCTAGAGAAGTGCATCAGCTTATGTACCCTGCTGTATCTTTAGTGGAACATTAGGACCTGCACTGAATCCAGTGTTCAGATTAATGGTGTTGAAAACCCGTGACGTGTTACATACACATTGGTCAGTTTAATAGGAACACCCGTACCCCTGCTCACTCGGGTACCCGTGCACATATGCAGCTCGAGGAATTAAAAATCAAACCGTACAGGTGAAGCGCTTCAGTTAATGTTCACGTCCAGCATCAGATCAGAAGGAGTGTGGGAATGTGAGTCAAACTCGGTGACTGACTGATGATCTGCTGGGAATTTTCACACAAAAACGCTCTAGACGGAAAGGCGTGGCGGCGGGGGGGACAAGGAAAAGAAACCTCCAGTGAGCGTCGGTTCTATCGGCGGTTGTCGGAGAAGAACGGTTACTGTGGATTCGTTCACGTGAACAGGATGTCTACGGTAACCCAAATGAGAGGAAAAGCACCTCAGAGCGCACACCTGGCCAGAACGCCGATGGGCTACAACTTTAGGTTGATGGGCACGTCGCGGTCCACTCCTTTCGGCCGAGGACAGAAATATGAGGTCATGGTGTTTTGTGTTCCTGACCTTCAGCTGTCTGGTTTCGGTGAGGCTTTGACGACTGTAGCTTCAGATTCTAGGTTGACAGGAGTGAAACCTGATGCCGTTGTAGCACATCTACGCATCTTGGGCATCCTGACATGCTTTTCTGCTCACCATAGTTGTAAAGAGTGATTATTTCCTATGTGTGTTATAAGGAGCTCGATAATTTACCCGAAACCCCGGGAAATGTCACTTCTCCGACACGTCATCTATACTTTTATTGTTGTGCGTTTTTAAACTTGGCCAGTTGTTGTTTTTGGTTTTACGTTCAGCAAGTGTGAAAAGAAAACCCACAGGATGTAACAGAGTCTTTATCGACCTTGGCGGTCTTGGATTATTTTACCCGGGGCGTTTTTAACGTTCATTGTTAAAGCGCGAGCTGTTTAAATCGTCTCAAACTCTCAAGGAAACTGTTAGGAGTCAGTGGGATCAGGAAGACAGCGTTCACGAGTGCGGAAAATATTGACGTTTTTAAAGTGCTAGAGAGAGAGAGAGAGAGAGAGAGAGAGGGATGAAAAGATGTTGGTGAGATTTTGCCAAATTCATTCGTTCATTCATTTATTCGTTGTCAGATGGTGCTTTGTCCTGGTCAGGGTCACGGTGGATCCGGAGTCTATCCTAGGAACCCTGGGCATGAGGCGTGAATACACCCTGGATGGACGGCAGTTTATCAAACGCCATCGTGAAATCGCACCATGTTTTTGGTCGTGGGCGGCCTCTCCAGAGTTCTCCCCTGAGCTCGGGTTTACTATCTTTGTGGAGTTTCTTACGTTCTCCCCGTGTCTATGTCGATTTTCACTAGGTTCTCTGGTTCCTTTGACCCCCCCAAAAGCATTCCGGTAAGTGGATTGGTGACGCTAAAATGCCCCTAGTGTGTGAACCTGTGTGTATGGTTCCCGTCCGGGGTGCATTCCTGCATTGTGCCCAGGGATAGGCGCTGGAGATACACCACAATGGGCGGCTGTGGCTCAGTTGGTAGATCGGGTTGTCCACTAATCGTAGGGTTGACAGTTCGATTCCCGGCCCACGTTACTCCTCATCCCGAAGTGTCCTTGGGTAAGACAATGAACCCCAAGTTGTTCTCGATGGCAAGCTAGCGCCTTACATGGCAGCTCTGCTAGCGTTGGTGTGAATGGGCGAAAAAGCACTATATAAGTGCAGACCATTTACCATTTACATCCCTGACCAGGATAAACCACTTACAGAAGATGAATAAATAAATCCATGAATGAATTCCTTATCTATATATACTATATATAATATTTGTATACTATAATAATCTGTTTAATATGCTAATTTCTCTCCAAGTCATTAATTTGGTCTAATTGGGATTTTAAAGGATTCAACCAGGTTTTTTTTTTTTAGTTCGCCACACACGTGAAACGAAATCTCCTGGCAAGTTGCTTCACGTTGCCTCACAGCACCGGTTTTCAGTAACATAGAGTCAGTACCACCTGTGAGCCTGAGACACTGACTCTCAGTCACTTGAACACAGATTGTGGTATCTATTAAAGTGTGTAAAAATTTATTTATATGTTTGTATCTATTACTGCTTCATTTTAAATTTGTTTATGGATTGCCTTGATGTATACATTTCTTCTCATGCTTTCTTCCCATCTCCCTTCCCCGTGTTTATTACTGTGCATTATTGTATCAGTCAGTTTTTTCCCCCTCACTGTCTGAATCATTTAATATCCAAACCTCTTATGAAGCTGAGATTTTTATGATGTTAACCCTCAGGTTAGTAGGTCATGGTTAGATTATGGAGCGTTTAAAATAAATAAATAAAAGTCATAAAAGTAAGTCAGAGCTTTTCCCTGAATGAGTGATTCATTATGATATCACAACATTTCCTGAGTCAAGAAAGTGAATGTTTTTTCCCTACCCCCCCCCCTCGTTGTTTTTAACGATCCAGCTTCCCAAGTAATATGTGACCAGACAGAGCTTCGGCTCTTGGAGCAGAGCGGCAGACGGACGGAAACACTAATACACAAATGGGGGTGCAGGAACGGGACGGTCGGAGACCTCATAACCGTCCTGCAAGATTTGGAGCTGTTCAGACCTCGAGATATCATTCTTAAATGTGAGTAGGGGTGATGTTCCACTCCCTTTGATAAATCTTGTGTGGGTTATCTCTGGGTTTTCTGGTTTCCTCCCACCACCTGCTGCTGTGACAAATCAGTTTCCTTCAGTGGTCAATAAAGAACTGTCTATCTATCTATGTAGGTGGATTGGCTCTATATTGGCTCTATAATTTTTTCTCTCTCTGTCTCTCACTTTTGCCCAAGATGTCCTGTTTCTCTGGAAACTTTGTGTACTATGCATAACTTTCACTGCATCCCTATACACTCCTCTCCAAAAGTATTGGAACAGCAAGGCCAAATCTATCGTTTTATACATCGCAGACATTTGGGTTTGAGATAAACATCTACATCTCTAGGCCTTAAACAACTTAAAACATGGCACCGTTTTGTTTGAGCCCACCCATTTTTTTTTTTTTTTCAAGTGATCAAAAATACTGGAACATGCGACTGCTTCTTGCCCGCCCAGGTGTGCCTTATTAGTTTGATTGTTTAAAGATGTAATAGTTATGTAATGCATGTATCACATTCAGAAGAAACAAGCCATTAATGTATATTTGCTGGCAGGTACCTCAGACTCGATCTCTCTGTAACAGCTGTGCTTTTTTGGACTAGTCTCGGACTACGTTAGCCATGAAAGGAATAAAAAAATTATATATATATATACATACATACTTGTAGATCGAATTAGTGTTTCGAGAAACATTTCGTTATTCGTTTCAGCGCCGTCATTTCAGCTGTCGTTTATAGTTAACATTTCCTTGTAGAAGATTTGCACCGCCAAAGCTGTGTTAGATCTTTGCACGTCCAAAACGAGCACTGTTCGATTTTACAACACTTATGCTTTTATTATGTCGAACATGATCGAAGATGGTCGCCGCTAGGAATGTTTTGCTTTGCTAGTTCGATTCCTGACGTTGCTGCAGGCGTACCTGGCTGGGAGTCTGAGAGCATCTGCGCTCTGACTGGGAAAGATGGCTGCCCTCTCTCTATTGATTATTGTCTGGGCACGTAAACATAACTGGGAAAATCACTGATGTCAGATCTGTGCAATGCGATCGGTTAGAATGATTTAATTGAACTTTGTTACTTGACCGGATTGCGTACAATTGAATGTTTTCCGATAAAATGTGATAAAATTGCGTACAATAAAATGTTTTCCGATTCATTTCTCTCTCTCTCTCTCTCTCTCTCTCTCTCTGTGTATATAGGGCGGCGTATTCCACAACTGAGCTCAACCTCCCCCAGCTCCCTGCCACCACCGAGCCTCACCCACAGCAGTTCACCCTCCTCATCATTATTTACCCCCTCTAAAGACTTCACCCGCGCCCTCTCCAATCTAGGTAACTCCTTACTCATGTACTTCATCTGTCAGGCACAAAGGGCTGATACAGTATCGATATCGTGATGAATTATGTTGCAATACACTTTTCTGTTTTATCACTGCGTTCATGATCTGATAAGAACATATTTTTTTTATTGTATAACAGTTTCGAACTCATCAGAGACCGGATTTCAAATGTAACATTTTGGACTTAAAATTGTAAAATCTTGTGAAAAAATGTGATTGCGAACGTACGGTAGCTTCGAACGTTAGCACGTTCGCCTCACAGCTCCAGGGTTGGGGGATTCCCACCGCTGCCCTGTGTTTGCATGTTCTCCCCATGCCTCGGGGGTTTCCTCCCCCACTCCAAAGACATGCATGGTAGGCTGATTGGCGTGTCCCAAGTGTCCGTAGTGTATGAACGGGTGTGTGAATGTATATGTGATTGTGCCCTGTGATGGATTGGCACCGTATCCAGGGTGTACCCCGCCCTGTGCCCAATGTTCCCTGGGATAGGCTCCAGGTTCCCCGCGACCCTGTAGGATAAGCGGTATAGAAGGTGGGTGGATGGAAAAATGTAACTGCAGATTATTATTTGAACCTTTTCAGTGTTCAATACAACTACCATTGAACAAACTATTTAAGTTCCTTTTTTGTATGTATATCATATATTCAACATCAGTGTTGTCATATTTTTTCGCATCATTGAGTCTTAATGTGCATTTAATTTATATTATTCTTTTTTTTTTTTTTCAACCTGTATATCACCTCTAAACCCCCCTTCTGGTGTATTCTAGTTTAGTCCCATTTTAGTCTCTATTGCTATATAAATGCAAGAAATTATTTGACTTTATTTCAGTTAAAGTTGTTGTATAGCTATGATTTTCGTTATTTGGATTATTTTTAATGCAGACGGTCGCTGTCTTGTCTTTGCTTTGTAATTCATAGCAAAAAGAAAAAACAGCACAACCTTTGAGTCCAAAAAAACCCCCCACAATGCAAGCACTGCGTTTTTCACAGTAGTTACAGACTCTTCAGTCAGGATGTAACAATAGCTACGTTTCCTATGACCTCAATTTACAACATAAACGATTTCCTCCATTATAATCCCACCTGTTTGTTTGGTGCTCGAGTGGTGGTGTTTTTTTTTAATCTTATTATTTTTTTTATAGCCCACTGCAGCGTTCTGTTTTTGTTTGTGTCCTTAGAGAGCAAGCTGCTACCCAGAACTGGAACTGGACCTCCACCCCCTGATCTGCCCAGGACATGTCCCTGTCCACCATCAACCGTTTTAAAAGAAAGTAAAAAAGAAGAGGTAAATATATTCAGTTTGCCCTGACACTAGGCATGTGCTACTAATCCATCGTATTATGACATGTTATGATATTTAGCACGCTCGCTATTGTTATCGCGGAGGCTCCGGCATCATCACAGCCTCGTGCGATGTGATTGGTTGATCCGGCGATCGTAAGTTTGTGTTATGCCACGTCCCTGCCTAGAGGTCCAACAGAGCAAAATGGGCCGTGCTTCCAAAATGGGTGGGAGGTGTGGAATTACGCTCTTTCTCTAGCCAATCATGAGCTTCTGGGGAGATTTTGCCTAACTGCTGGGTGGGAATTTGTGGAATTAAATTGGTGCCAAAACGAAACTTTTCAAGAAACGAAAAATATACAATGAAAAACTATTATTTTTAATTTAGAGCTTGCTGGATTCAACTTCACCTTCAAGAGCTGGTGTTTTCCTTTGATATGTAATTACAGCCTTTTGTTATAATTCTATTTGCAGCGTTCTTACGACAGCTGTGCAGTTAAGTCGCCGCCGTTCACGGGCGTCATGTGCTGGCCGTTCAACGAAGTGCAGCGAGGTACGGACAATTTCTCCGCAGCCAGGCAGATCGGAGAGGGAGGTTTCGGCCACGTGTACCGCGCCTCCATGAGGAACACAGACTTTGCGGTAAAGAGGCTCAAAGAGGCAAGTGGACGGACAAACGAACGAGTAGATAAGTATGGAATAAAACACATGGAGGTGTGCTGTTCTGGGAAAATAATTAACGACGGGACGTTAGTGGTTAGCACGTTCGCCTCACACCTCCAGGGTCGGGGTTTGATTCCCACCGTGGCCCTGTGTGTGCGGAGTTTGCATGTTCTCCCCGTGCTGCGGGGGTTTCCTCCGGGTACTCCGGTTTCCTCCCCCAGTCC